>NW_027512687.1:0-300000 GCF_048772815.1 Callospermophilus lateralis | reverse complement strand
AATATGATAGAGAAAAATAACCCAAACCTATAGAAATACAAGCAGTTCATTGGAGGCATGTTGTATAGTTGGACTTGCCTTTTGCATTATATAAGGTAAAAGTTATAAATTTAGTCAATTTTTAATCGAAGAAGTTCTCCATAAGTTTTTAAACTTAAAAAATACGAGAATTCTTGTTTCCCTTTCTCTTTAGCCTATTCACACTTGTATATTTATATGCATATATAGAATCCTACCAGGTATCACACGTACATTTTGAGGTGGCTGACTTGGCATATACAAACTGTGAGAAGAGTTCACACCTCCTAAACGCTGTTGGAACTGAAAATTCAACCTATAGGGGAGCTTCCTAGTAGAAGAACATTATACATAAATTCATGTTCAGTAAAATAAATATTTTTGCATCTGTGGGTGATATATATTTACTGATGAATTTCTATTGCCATTTATATTGCTTCTTTTAAATGTCTGTCAGTGTTTTGTGTGTTTGTGTGTGTGTGTGTGTGTGTGCAATATATCTGTACACTCTGCAGATTTTTCAAAATATGAAATATATGTGTCTAATGTAAACTCTCTAAATTCATTCATGTTCATGTATGTGGATTTATAATCAACTTTTCACAAGATTATAATCAGAAATATTCATCCACCTGAAATACATATTTATTTCCTAGTACTGAAAACTAACTTCAGTGAATGGTGCATACAAATCCTAATTATTCTACAGTAACTGACCCAGTCTAACATCAATGCAAGTAGATTCCTATGGGACATGATATGTAATTTGACGTTCATATGTACTCAACACTGGTACATTATTATTTCTTCAGTTTTTGCACATTTTAAGTTATACACTTCATCCACAAGTTCACAAATTTATAGGCATTTGTTTCAACTTTAATCACTTCTTGCTTCAGAACACATGTATTGGCAGGGTTTCTTGACTGGTCTTTTCATGAGACTTCTTTCCAAACACATTATTTTTGATTTCCATAATCACTTTTGAAGCAAAACTCACACACTCTTCATGATAAACCAAACAATAATATTTCCATTAGATATATAACTGGTTGGAATGAATGATTGTATATCAATATACGATTTCCTGTAATTTTTCAGATATCAATTCAATTCATTATATAAAGTTCAAAAAAGTTATATTATTTATTCACAGTATGGTCTATTCATGCTTTATCTCTATCTTAATAGACACAGGGTACACCTCTTTGTACCCCCAATTCTAATTTTAAATCTTCAATATATTGCTCCCAGAAATGGTGAAGGAAATACTCATGTCACCTCATTATCACAGTAATATTCTGGACAAAAAATGGAAAGGTCACACTTATGATTGTACCAAAGCCTAAATGGAAAGTGAACATGGATTACTAAAAACATCCATATCCAGGTTGTCTAATGCTGTCAATTGTCAATCCTATTGGTGACTACATATTTGTTTTTCCCTAATTTATATATTCAAACTCAACCCTGTTGAAAATGTCTAATTCTATCCCTCACTTTATACTTTGCCTGATTTCGTAATGTTTCCATTGATATCTGCTTTTCTACACATTTTCCCCAGTTCATCAAAGTGACTGACTCTTCATATGTGCTGATATTTACATTCACTCTATAACCGAAAGTCTATTGCTAAAGAACTTTTGGTCCAAATCCTATACTCACTCTTCTTCCTAAACCTACTGACTATCTTCCTAATCCTACTGAATATCCCTTTTTGACTGGATGTTCTCTTCTAAATTCAATCATCCAATGTACAAGGTCCTATGCCATTGTATATCGAATTATCTGAGACATCTTTGCAGAACATAATTCAAAGCTAAGTATCCCAATCAAGGGCAAAACCCTTCTGGGCTTCAAATCATAACTAGGTTTCTCTTTTCATAATTATATTTCACCTCTATATTCTTGTAAATATTGCAGGTTCCCAAAACCATTATTAATCGCACAGAATCATTCGTAACCCAAATCAAACCTGTTTTTAACCCCAAGTATACACTGTTCCCTCAATCATTTTACAGAAGAGCAGGGACAGAGTGGTTCTTACAATACAGGAAAGTTGGAGAACTTCCTCCTGATGAGAACCTCAAATATCCAAGCACAAATGATACCTGGAGAAGTTGTAGGCAGGTATGAAGCACCTAAGAGAGAAAAAGTCATCTTCCATGGCAAACAACCTGGTCAGGATGAAGGGATGTGTCTGATTCTGCCTCTCTATTCTTATTGTAGAGAAGGTGGGCCGAACCAGGACTGAGTGGAGAGCTGTTCCCAGGTGCCAATGGTTGATATACATTCTACCTAATAAAAGTGTCAAAGGAAGTAGGGGCAACCTCCATCTTATGTTACCCTTGGAAGCAACTGTTAGGACAAAGTGGTTGCCAAGGCAGTGACCTCATTCAGTTTCAAAGAATGTGACATCCCTCATTTCCTTGGTGATGGAAATCTCTGAACTTGGTATCCAAGAAGTCAGGCACCCAGAGGCAGTCCCTGTCCCAGTCCGAGTGGGCTCACTTGTTTGGATTTACCAAGGACAGAGTCAGTTTTCTTGGTACCTAATGATGTGAGGATGGCCAAATGCCTGGAGAGCTCTGAAGATGGATCTTTCCTGAGAAAACAGGTAGTGGCTAACCACTTTTTCCTGACATCTTCACAGAGTTGGTCAAGGAAACAAGATCTGAGAGAAGACAGGCCATTTCGGGGGAACATAGTATGGCCCACCAGTCAGAGGACACTCCGGATAGTCACAGACCTACTTGGGGGAAGGAGGTGCCTTTGTGGGAGTGGGTGTGGGTTTGTTGTTTTGTCTCATGTTCTGAGAATAGATAGGAAAGGCGGTTTGTTTGGTTTGAAGGGGACAGTTTCTAGTAAGTCATTTGACACGGCGAGTGTTTCTGTTTCTGTGTATCCCACTGTGTCCGTTGTTGTAGACATTAGAAAAGAGAATGCATTAATGGATGTGTCCTGTCTAGTATAAAACTTCCCATAATTCATCCTGCCCAATATATGAATGGACTGCAGCTTGTCTTATCGATGTGCAACACCTGCTATCTTTCTAAGTTGTTGTTTTCTTCCTGAATTCTGGCCACTCTCCAGAATAGGCTCATGGATTTGTGTCCAAAATATGTACCACCTCCAAGCTCTGTGACATGGCCATGTACAGGATAGCTGAAGAGAATGGCGAGCATCTCAGAAAACTCAGATATCAGTGTGACCAGGAAAGTCTCAGTGCAGAAACCCCGCTTTGGGCCTTTTGCTTACTTATTGTTGTGTTGCACTGAATGTCAGGAAGGTCTTTGCCTCAGGCCACCCCTTTGTGAAGCCTGAAGACAACAGTTTTCAAATGGAAATGAATGGGCCTCACCTGTGGCTATTTGCTTAATTGCTTTGGAAAGGGATGTGTCTTTATCAGCCTCTTGGACCTGTGTGTGGCTGTGACTTAGGTTCTCAGCACCTGATGGATCTTAAGAATGATCCCATGTGAGCTTCCAAAACCAAAATAGCATAAAATATCATTCATTATGGATGAAGTCTCTTGCCTTCCTCTGTTAGGTTCCTGAACTCCATCAAATGAGAATAGGAATTCTTTGGGTCAAATGAGTTCTTCAAACCCTCCAGAGGTGCTTGTGTTTTCGCATGACTCTAAATCACCTAAAGAATCGATACCTAAAATCAGTATGCCTCAAATTGGAGAAACACAGAAGTATTAAAGGCAGGCTTATTTGTTCACTCCTGGTTCACAGAAACGGTGTCCAGGCTACCCTGACTTTAGGCAAATGAGGGGCAAATGAGCTGATTTTGGACACTGTCTTAGGCTGCACCCCTCATGGAAACCTCCAGCCAGAAGTTAAGATGATTGACTATATGGAATAAGATGAGGGCCATGTGGGAGTGTTTTGGTTTTAATGTTGCTCATTTGTGTGGCATTGGAAAAAATGACTGGGTCCACGTGGGCTTGAACTCTGGTGTGATTCCCCTTAGACACTGGGTTTTGGAACTGAACTCAGAGAAGCATTGCCATGAATTTTGTTGGGATTTTAAGAGGCCAAGCATGAAAGTCACTCTTGGAAACTGAGACCTAGACCCCGGGTGGATTTCCACAGAGGTCTGGGAATCTCAGCAAGGATATTACATTATTTTATTCTTAAAGAAATGGCAGCCATAGTTGAGAGTCAAAACACACATGGACATCACATTGTAGACCTCAATGGGCCTGGCCTAATGTGACCTTTTGTCCACTCTTTGGGAAGCCTTGCCTGTGAGAGTTCTCCAGAGATTTCATTGAAATGAGCTTCCTCAACATTTAATGTTTGCTGAATGAATTGAAACCCACAGTGCCTCCAACTTCATGCTTGACAAATGGCTAGATAAATACCATGAAATCTTTGAAATTCCTATGACCAGGTGGCACTGGAGAAACATTGGATGTCCTGTTGCTGATCATGAGTATACCAGACAGTGCCTTGATTTACTGAGTTTCATGAAAATGGTGTAGAACAGAGATGCCAGTATGTTGGAGCCTGCTGAGTAGTGGGTCTAGAGCAGTGGTGGGGAGGTGTTTGATAAAACATCCGTGGTAGGGCCATGTGGATCTACCATTGGATTCCAAATGGCTTGTAACTGACATGGTGCAGCCAGCAGACCCTTATATGTAAAGGCATCTTGTTATATGGAGAGTTGGCAGAGGAAAATTAAGAATCAGGTTGATATGGACAAGGGGACAATGGGGCAAGCTGTGAGAGATAGAAGCATAGTTGGTGCATTCTCTTGCAGACCCTGACCCACCACACATGACAGAACTCCCTCCAGCACTGTGTCCCAGTTTATCTCCTAGTATTTCGTGAAACAAATACCAAACTCACAGTGCAGCAGCAAAAACACCACAAAAAGAGGAGAAGAAACAAATGGCTTCACAGTCCACACGGGGAGACACTTTGTCCCCAGTGGCCTCAGTTTACCTACAAAAAGAGGATTCAGCACTGCTTCATCTTGTTCATTGGAAAATAAGAAACCATGTCCTCCAGGTCACAATGATGCAGACCAGCTTTGATGGTCTCACTACAAAGGAAGCCAAATCTCCTGAATACAACATATATTTCAAGTGCGGAAGCTCAGAGGCAGTTTCTCAAAAAGTTTTTAGGCCAGCAGAGCTCCATGTTTGTGGAGTGTTGACCCTGTCCCCTAGTTTTGGAAACTCCTCTACCACCTCCAAGGTTGTGAACTCCTGAGCATTTACCATTCCAGATATGTATTCACTGATTTTGTAACTCTTCTCCTCTAATTGTGTCTTACTTGGGGTGAAGGTAATGTCTAGGCATTGTTCTGGATGAGAGCGGGAGGATATTTGTGCAGCATATATTTACATACACATTGGATTCATTTTCCAATTTTCCATTCGAAGTACTGAATCCCTGACACTAACCCATACCTAGTAGACTCAGACTATTCATCCTAATATAATGGGGGAAATTAACCCAACACAATAGAAATACAAGCACTTCAGAGGAGACATGTTGTATAGTTGGACTCGACATTTGCATTATATAAGGTAGGGGTTATAAATCTAGTCAAATTTTAATTCAAATATTCTCCATGTGTTTTTAAACTTAACAAATATGTGAATTCTTGTTTCCCTCTTCTGTAGCCTCTTCACACGTGTATATTTATATGCATATATAGAATCCTACCAGGTATCACACGTACATTTTTGTGAGGTGGCAGTCTTGGCAGATACAAATTGTGAGAAGTGTTCACTCTTCCTAAATGCTATTGAAAATGAAAATTCAACCTATAAAAGAGCGTCCTAGTAGAACAACTTTATACATAAACTCATGTTCAGTAAAATAAAAATTTTTGCCTCTGTGGATGATATATATTTACTGATGAATTCAGATTGGCATTTATATTGGTACTTTTTAATGTCTGTGAGTGTTGTGTGTGTGTATGTGTTTGTGTGTGTGTGTGTGTGTGTGTATATATATATATATATATATATATATATATATATATAGATAGATAGATAGATATAGATAGATAGATAGATATAGATAGATAGATAGATAGATATAGGTACAGATATAGATATAGATATACTCTCCAAATTTTTCAAAATATAAAATATATGTGTCTAATATACACTCTCTATATCATTCATGTTCATGTATGTGGATTTGTAATCAACTTTTCACAAGATTATAATCAGAAATATTCATCCACCTGAAATACATATTTGTTTTGTAGTACTGAAAACTAACTTCAGTGAAAGGTGCATACAAATCCTAATTAACAACAGTAACTGACCCAGTCTAACATCAATGCAAGTAGACTCCTATGGGACATGATATGTAATTTGTCATTCATTTGTATTCGACACTGGTACATTATTGTTTCTTCAGTTTTTGCACATCATAGGATATACATTTCATCTACAAGTTCACAAATTAATAGGCATTTGTTTCAACTTTAATCACTTCTTGCTTCAGAACACATGTATTGTCAGGGTTTCTTGACTGGTCTTTTCATGAGACTCCTTTCCAAACACATTATTTTGAATTTCCATAATCATTTTGAAGCAAAACTCACACACTCTTCATGATAAACCAAAACACTAATATTTCCATTAGATATATAACTGGTTGGAATGAATGATTGTATATCAATATACGATTTCCTTTAATTTTTCAGATATCAGTTCAATTCATTATTTAAAGTTCAATAAAGTTATATTATTTATTCACGGTATGGTCTATTCATGCTTTTTCTCTATTTTCATAGTAACAGGGTACACCTCTTTGTAACCACTATTCTAATTTTACATCTTCAATATATTGCTCCCAGAAATGGTGAAAGAAATACTCATGTCACCTCATTATCACAGTAATATTCTGGACAAAAAATGGAAAGGTCACACTTATGATTGTACCAAAGCCTAAATGGAAAATGAACATGGATTTCTAAAAACATCCAAGTCCAGGTTGCCTAATGCTGTCAAATGTTAATCCTATTGGTGACTACATATTTGTTTTTTCCTAATTTATATTTTCAAACTCAACCCTGTTGAAAATGTCTACTTCTATCACTCACTTTATGCATTGCCTGATTTCGTAATGTTTCTATTGATATCTGCTTTTCTACATATTTTCCCCAGTTCAACATAGTGACTGACTCTTCATATGTGCTGACATTTACATTCACTCTATAACCGAAAGTCTATTGCTAAAGAACTTTTGGTCCAAATCCTATACTCACTCTTCTTCCTAAACCTACCGACTATCTTCCTAATCCTACTGAATATCTCCTTGACTGGATGTTCTCTTCTAAATTCAATCATCCAATGTACAAGGTCCTATACCATTGTATATCGAATTATCTGAGACATCTTTGCAGAACATAATTCAAAGCTAAGTATCCCAATCAAAGGCAAAACCCTTCTGGGCTCCAAATCATACGTAGATTTCTGTTTTCATACTTATATTTCACCTCTATATTCTTGTAAATATTGCAGGTTCCAAATACCATTATTCATCGCACAGAATCATTCGTCACCAAATCAAACCTGTTTTTAACCCCAAGTATACACTGTTTCCTCAATCATTTTACAGAAGTGCAGGGACAGAGTGGTTCTGACAATACAGGAAAGTTGGGGACCTTCCACCTGATGAGAACCTCAAATGTCCATGCACAAATGATACCTGGAGAAGTTGTAGGCAGGTATGAAGCACCTGAGAGAGCAAAAGTCATCTTTTATGGCAAACAACCTGGTCAGGATGAAGGGATGTGTCTGAATCTGCCTCTCTCTTCTTATTGTAGACAAGGTGGACCAATCCAGACCTGAGTGGAGAGCTGTTCCCGGGTGCCAATGGTTGATATACATTCTACCTTATGAAAGTGTCACAGGAAGTAGGGGCAACCTCCATCTTATGTTACCCTTGGAAGCAACTGTTAGGACAAAGTGGTTGCCAAGGCAGTGACCTCATTCAGTTCCAAAGACTGTGACATACCTCATTTCCTTGGTGATGAAAATCTCTGAACTTGGTATCCAAGAAGCCAGGCACCCAGAGGCAGTCCCAGTCCCAGGCCCAGTGGGCTCACTTGTTTGGATTTACCAAGGACAGAGTCAGTTTTCTTGGTACCTAATGATGTGAGGATGGCCAAATGCCAGGAGAGCTCTGAAGATGGACCTTTCCTGAGAAAACAGGTAGTGGCTAACCACTTTTTCCTGACATCTTCACAGAGTTGGTCAAGGAAACAAGATCTGAGAGAAGACAGGCGATTTCGGGGGAACATAGTATGGCCCACCAGTCAGAGGACACTCCAGATAGTCACAGACCTACTTGGGGGAAGGAGGTGCCTTTGTGGGAGTGGGTTTGGGTTTGTTGTTTTGTCTCAGGTTCTGAGAATAGATAGAAATGGCGGTTTGTTTGGTTTGGAGCAGACAGTTTCTAGTATGTCATTTGACAAGGCGAGTGTTTCTGTTTATGTGTATCACACTGTGTCCATTGTTGTAGACATTAGAAAAGAGAATGCATTAATGGATGTGTCCTTCTAGTATAAATCTTCCCATAATTCATCCTGCCCAACATATGAATGGACTGCAGCTTGTCTTATCAATGTGCAACACCTGGTATCTTTCTAAGTTGTTGTTTTCTTCCTGAATTCTGGCCACTCTCCAGAATAGGCTCAGGGATTTGTGTCCAAAATATGTACCACCTCCAAGCTCTGTGACATGGGGATGTACTGGATAGCTGAAGAGAATGGCGAGCATCTCAGAAAACTCAGATTTCAGTGTGACCATGAAAGTCTCAGTGCAGAAACCCTGCTTTGGGCCTTTTGCTTACTTATTGTTGTGTTGCACTGAATGTCAGGAAGGTCTTTGCCTCAGGCCACCCCTTTGTGAAGCCTGAAGAAAACAGTTTTCAAATGGAAATGAATGGGCCTCACCTGTGGTTCTTTGCTTAATTGCTTTGGAAAGGGATGTGTCTTTATCAGCCTCTTGGACCTGTGTGTGGCTGTGACTTAGATTCTCAGCACCTGATGGATCTTAAGAATGATCCCATGTTAGCTTCCAAAACCAAAATGGCAAAAAAATATCATTCATTGTGGATGAGGTCTCTTGCCTTCCTCTGTTAGGTTCTTGCACTCTAACAAATGAGAATAGGTATTCTTTGGATCAAATGAGTTCTTAAAGCCCTGCAGAGGTGCTTGTGTTTTCGCATGACTCTAAATCACCTAAAGAATCCATACCTAAAATCAGTAGGCCTCAAATTGGAGAAACACAGAAGTATTAACGGCAGGCTTATTTGTTCACTCCTGGTTCACAGCAACGGTGTCCAGGCTAACCTGACTTTAGGCAAATGAGGGGCAAACGAGCTGATTTTGGACACTGTCTTGGGCTGCGTCCCTCATGGAAACCTCCAGCCAGAGGTTAAGATGATTGACTATATGGAATAAGGTGAGGGCCATGTGGGAGTGTTTTGGTTTTATTGTTGGTCATTTGTGTGGCATTGGAAAAAATGACTGGGTCCACGTAAGCTTGAACTCTGGTGTGATTCCCCTTAGACACTGGGTTTTGGAACTGAACTCAGAGAAGCATTGCCATGAATTTTGTTGGGATTTTAAGAGTCCATGCATGAAAGTCGCTCTTGGAAACTGAGACCTAGGCCCCGGGTAGATTTCCACTGAGGCCTGGGAATCTCAGCAAGGATATCACATGATTTTATTCGTAAAGAAATGGCAGCCATATTTGAGAGTCAAAACACACATGGACCTCACATTATAGACCTCAATGGGCCTCGCCTAATGTGACCTTTTGTCCACTCTTTGGGAAGCCTTGCCTGTGAGAGTTCTCCAGAGATTTTATTGAAATGAGCTTCCTCACCATTTAATCTTTGCTGAATGAATTGAAACCTACAGTGCCTCCAACTTCATGCTTGAAAAATGGCTAGATAAATACCATGAAATTTTTGAAATACCTATGACCAGGTGGCACTGGAGAAACATTGGATGTCCTTTTGCTGATCATGATTATACCAGACAGTGCCTTGATTTACTGAGTTTCATGAAAATGGTGTAGAACAGAGATGCCAGTAGTTTGTATCCTGCTGAGTAGTGGGTCTAGAGCAGTGGTGGGGAGGTGTTTGATAAAACATTCGTGGAAGGGCCTTGTGGATCTACCATTGGATTCCAAATGGCTTGTAACTGACATGGTGCAGCCAGCAGACCCTTATATGTAAAGGCATCTTGTTATATGGAGAGTTTTCAGAGGAAAATTAAGAATCAGGTTGATATGGAAAAGGGGGCAATGGGGAAAGCTGTGAGAGATAGAAGCCTAGTTGGTGCATTCTCTTGCAGACCCTGACCCACCACACGTGACAGAACTCCCTCCAGCACTGTGTCCCAGTTTAGCTGCTAGTATTTCGTGAAACAAATACCAAACTCACAGTGCAGCAGCAAGAACTCCACAAAAAATGGAGGAGGACCAAATGGCTTCACAGTCCACACGGGGAGACACTTAGTCCCCAGTGGCCTCAGTTTACCTACAATGAGAGGATTCAGCACTGCTTCATCTTGTTCATTGGAAAATAAGAAACCATGTCCTCCAGGTCACATAGATGTAGACCCAGCTTTGATGGTCTCACTACAAAGGAAGCCAAATCTCCTGAAAACAACATATATAATCAAGTGTGGAAGCTCAGAGGCAGTTTCTCAAAAAGTTTTTAGGCCAGCAGAGCTCCATGTTTGTGGAGTGTTTACCCTGTCCCTTACTTTTTGAAACTCCTCTACCACCTCCAGAATGTGAACTCCTTAGCATTTTCCATTCCAGATATGTATTCACTGATTTTGTAACTCTTCTCCTCTAGTTGTGTCTTACTTGTGGTGAAGGTAATGTCAAGGCATTGTTCTGGATGAGAGCGGGAGGATATTTGTGCAGCGTATATTTACATACACATTGGATTCATTTTCCAATTTTTCATTCGAAGTACTGAATCCCTGACACTAACCCATACCTAGTAGACTCAGACTATTCATCCTAATATAATCGGGAAAATTAACCCAACAGAATAGAAATACAAGCACTTCAGAGGAGACATGTTCTATAGTTGGACTTGACATTTGCCTTATATAAGGTTGGAGTTATAAATCTAGTCAAATTTTAATTGAAATATTGTCCATGTGTTTTTAAACTTAACAAATATGTGAATTCTTGTTTCCCTTTTCTGTAGCCTATTCACACATGTATATTTATATGCATATATAGAATCCTACCAGGTATCACACGTACATTTTTGTGAGGTGGCTGTCTTGGCAGATACAAATTGTGAGAAGAGTTCACTCCTCCTAAATGCTTTTGGAAATAAAAATTCAACCTATAGGAGAGCGTCCTATTAGAAAAACATTATATATAAACTCATGTTCAGTAAAATAAATATTTTTTGCATTTGTGGATGATATATATTTACTGATGAATTTCGATTGGAATTTATATTGGTACTTTTTAATGTCTGTGAGTGTTGTGTGTGTGTGTGTGTGTGTGTGTGTGTGTGTGTATATATATATATATATAGATAGATAGATAGATAGATAGATATAGATATATAGATATAAATATAGATATACTCTCCAAATTTTTCAAAGTATGAAATATATGTGTCTTATTTTGCACTTCCTAAATTTTTCATATTCATGATTGTGGATTTATAATTATCTTTTCACAAGATTATTCTCAGAAACATTCATATACCCTACGAGACTCTTACCACTAATACTAATATAATGTAGAAAAAGAACCCAAACAGAATAGATACAAGCATTTCAGAAGAGACATGGTGTATAGTTGGACTTGCCTTTTGCATAATATAAGGTAGGAGTTATTAATCTATTCAATTTATTGAAATAATTTTCCATGTGTTATTTTTTTTTGACACAACACAAAATTTAATCTTTGAAAAATAAATAAAATTGACACTTCCTTAACCAAGCTAATGAAGAAAAAAAAACCTCAAATTACTAAAATTAAGGATCATAAAGGAACTTTTACAGAGTACACAACTAAAATACAGAGAATAATTGAAAACTAATTTGAAAATTTATAGTCTAATAAATTAAAATACCATGATGACATCAATAAAATTTTAGAGATATACCCAAACTTAATTAGTAGGACGTGAACAATTTAAACAAATCAATTTCAAGCAATGAAATAGAAGTTGCTGTCAACAGCCTACCAATCAAGCAAAGCCCAGGAACAGACAGATTCTCAGCCATGTTCTACAAGACCTTCAAAGAAGCATTCATCACAATACTCCTCAAATTATTCCATAAAATAGAAAAGGATGGAACTCCTCCAAACTCATTCCATGAGGCTATTATCACTCACATACCAAAATCAGACAAAGACACATCAAGGAAAGAAATCTTCAGAGCAATATTCCTGACAAAGATATATACAAAAATTCTCAATAAAATTCTTTTTTTAAGCCAAAGTTAATCAAAAGGGATAAAGAGGGACACTACACACTATTCCATGTGTTTTTAAAGTTAAGAAATATATGAATTCCTGTCTCCCTTTCTCTGTAGCCTATTAAGCACATGTATTTTTATATGCACAAATAGAATCCTACCTGGTTTCACACGTACATTCTTGTAAGGTGGCTGACTTGGCAGATACTATTTGTGAGAAGAGATCACTCCTCCTAAACGCTGTTGGTACAGAAAATTCAACCCATGGGTGAGATTCCTAGATGAAAAACATTATACATACATCCATGTTCAGTAAAATGAATATTTTGGGATATGCGGATGAGTTATTTTTCATGATGAATTTCGATTGACATATATATTGTGACATTATAATGTGTGTGTGTTTGTCTCTCTCTCTCTCTCTCTCTCTCTCTCTCTTATATATATATATATATATATATATATATATATATATATATATATAGTCTCCAGATTTTCCAAAATATGAAATATATGTCTTCTTATACACCACCTGAATTCATTCATATTCATATATGTGGATTTATAATCAACTTTTAACAAGTTTATTCTCAGAAATATACATCCACTGAAATACATATTTGTTTCCTAGTACTGAAAACTAAATTCAGGGAAGGGTTCTTACAAATCCTAATATTTCTAGACTAACTGACCAAGTTTAACATCAATGCAAATACATTCCTATTGGATATGATGTGTTTTTTAAAGTTCATTTTTATTCAAACTTGGTACGTTATTATTTATTCAGTTTATGGACATCATAAAATATATCCTTTCATTCACAAGTTCACAAATTTATAAATATTTGGTTTACTTTCAATCACTTCCTCCTTCGGAACACATATATTCCTCTATGTTTCTTGACTGGTCTTTTCACTAGACTTCTTTCTAAACACATTATTTTCGATTCCATTATCATTTTTGAAGCAAAACTCACACATTATTCATGATAAACGGTAACCCTAATAATACCATTAGATATATAACTTGTTGGAATGAATGTACATATATCAATATATGATTTCATCTATATTTTCAGATATTAAAACAATCCATTATGTAAATTTGGAACCAGTCACATAATTTTTTTACAGTATGGTCTATTAATGCATCATCTCTATATTCATCAACACAGGGTAAACCTCTTAGTATCCCCAGTACTAATTTATATGTTTTCAAAATATTGCTCCCAGAAAAGGTGGAAGAAATACTCAGGTCACCTGATCTACATATACATATTATCACAGTAATATTCTGGACACAAAATGCAAAGGTCACCATTATGATTGCAATAAAGCCTCAATGGAATGTGAACATGGATTACTAAAAACATCCATGTCCAGTTTGACTAATGCTCTCAAATGTCAATCCAATTGGTGACTACATTTTTGTTTCTTTTTAAGATTATGTATTCAACCTCAACCTTGTTGAAAATGTCAAATCTTATCACTCACGTTATACTTTGCCTGATTTCCTAATGTCTCTATTGATGTCTGCCTTCCTACATATTTTTCCCAGTTCATCATTGTGCCCAACTTTTCACATATGGTGCCATTTATATTCACTCTCTAACCGAAACCTATTGCTAAAGAACTTTTGGTCCAAATCCTAGACTCACTCTTCCTCCTAAACCTACTGACTATCTTTCTAATCCTACACACTATCCCTTTTTCACTGGATGTTCTCTTCTACATTCAATCATCTGAGGTACAGGGTCTTATGCCATTGTATATCGATTTGCATCGACCTCGGTGCAAAACATTACTCAAGCTAAGGATCCCAATCAAGAGCCCAAATCCTTCTGGGCTTCAAATATTACCTAGATTTCTGTTTTCATACTTATATTTTACCTCTATATTCTTATAAATATTGCTGGTTCCCAATACCATTATTCATCCAGCAGAATGATTCCTAAGCCAAATGGAACATGCTATTAACCCTAACCATACAATATTCCCTCAATCTCACTTTACAGACGAGCAGGGATAAAGTTGATATTACAATACAGGAAGTTAGGAGATCTTCCACCTGCTGAGTACCTCAAAATCCATGCAGAAATAATCCCTGGAGAAGATGTAGGCAGCTATGAAAGACCTGAGAGAACAGTCATATTCCATGGCAAACAACATGGTCAGGATGAAAGGATGTGTCTGAGTCAGCCTCTCTATTCTTAATGCAGGGAAGATGGACCAAAGCAGGCCTGTGTGGAGAGCTGTTCCCAGGTGACTATGGTTTCTATACCATTCTAACATGTGAAAGTATCACAGGAAGTAGGGCAGCCTCCATGTCAGGAGACACTAGGATGCAACTGTTAGGACAAAGTAGTGGCCAAGACAGGGACCTCATTTATTTCCTGAAGGTAGTGACCTCACCTCATTTCCTTGGCGATGGAACTCTCTGAATTTTGTGATCCAGGAAGCCAGGCACCAGAGCCAGTCCAAGTCCCAGTCGCAGTGGGCTCACTTGTTTGGATTTACTAAGGACAGAGTCAGTCTTTCTTGGTACCTACTGATGTAAGGGTTGCCAAATACTAAGAAAGCTCTGAAGAGGGGTCTTTCCTGAGAGGACAGAAATTGGCTCACCACTGCCTCCTGACAACTTCACAGAGTTGACCAAGGAGACCAGATCTGAGACAGAAAGGCCATTTGTGGGGAACATCGTATGGCCTACCAGTCAGAGGACACTCCAGATAGTGACAGACCTACTTGGGGGAAGGAGTTGCATTTGTGGGTGTTGGTTTGTGTTTGTGGTTTTTTTCCATGTTCTGAGAATAGGTAAAAAAGGAGGTTTGTTTGGATTGGAGTGGACTGTTTCCAGTAAGTCATTTGACAAGGAGACTGTTTCTATGTCTGTGTATTCCACTGTGTTTTTCTTTGTGGATATTAGAAAAAAATAGCTCATTGGGTGTGTCCTGTCTAGTAGAAAGCTTCCCAGCATGCATCCTTTCCAATTAATGAATGGACTGAGGCTTGCCTTATCCATGGGCAACACCTGCTATCTACCTAATTTTCCATTTTTTCATGAATTCTGGCCACTCTCAAGATTAGTATCATGTATTTTTGTACAAGATATGTACCACCTCCAAGCTCTGTGACATGGCCATGTACTGGATAGCTGAAGGGAATGGCGAGCAACTCAGAAAACTCACATATTAGAGTAACAAGGAAAGTCTCCGTGGAGAAACCCTGCTTGGGGCCTTTTGATTACCTATTGTTCTGTTGCTCTGAATGTCAGAAAGGTCTTTGCCTCAGGCCACCCCTTTGTGAAGCCTGAAGAAAACAGTTTTCAAATGGAAATGAATGGGCATCACCTGTGGCTCTTTGCTTCATTGCTTTGGAAATGGATGTGTCTGAATCAGCCTCTTGGCCCTGTGTGAGCCTGTGGTTTAGATTTTCAGCACCTGATGAATCTAAAGAAAGATCCCATGTGGGCATCCAAAACCTAAATGGAAAAAAGATCAGTCATTGTGGATGAAGCCTCTCGCCTTCCTCTGTAAGATTCCTGACCTCCATCAAGTGAAAATAGGGATCATTTGTGTCAAATAAGTTCTTCAAAGGGCTGCAGAGGGGAGACAATAGTTGCTTGGGTTTTCTTATAACTCCAATTCACACTAAAAATCTATACCCCACAGTCAGTAGGCCTCAAATTTGAGAAGTGGAGTAGTATTAACGGCAGGCCTATTTGATCACTTCTGGTTCACACTAACGTTGTCCAGGCCACCCTGACTTTAGGCAAATGAGGGACAAGGGAGATTATTTTGACACTGTCTTGGGCTGTGCCCCTCATGGAAACCTCCAGCTAGAGGTTATGATTAGTGTCTATATAAAAAGATGAAGAGGGCCATGTGAGAGTGTTTTGGTTTTAATTGTCATCATTTGTGTGGCAATTTGAAGAGATGCCTGGGTCCACCTGGGCTTGAACTCTTTTGTGATTCCCCTTAGAGACTGAGTTGTGTAACTGACCTCAGAGAAGTATTGCCATGAATTGTGTTGGGATTTCAGGAGGCCACACATGAGATTCACCATTGGAATCTGAGATCTTGGCCCAGGGTGACTTTACACAGAGCACTGGGAATCTAAGCCAGGATATCACAAGATTTTATTCTGAAAGATTCCAGCCATAGTTAAAACACCAACAGGGAATCTTTAGATCACTTATAAGCAAATTAAAAACAAAATTTTTTAACAAGAGTAAAAATACTTAGTTAATGTAATGCTACCCTGAATTTTTTGGGTGAGTTATTCTTTATATTCCCTGTTTGAGATCCTAGTAAACTTGAGAGAAAAAAAAAAAGAAAAAAACAAAACTTTTGAACATAACTTTAAATGAAATAAAATCTGACCTACTGCTTTCGTAGTCATTCTCACATGTAGTAAGATGGGACACAGAGCCTTATCTCAGGTAAGACAGGGCTCTTTATAAATCTTAAGTGTTTTAGTTCTAAAGCTGATCTTCGTTTTTTAATATCCTTTTACAAAGTTTACATAATTGTTTGAGGTCACATGAACATTAGCTAACACCATATAATATCACTTTTGAAACATGAATTAAAGAATGGCTGAATGTTTTTAACATTCAAATAGATTAGGCTCTCATTAATTTAAAAATTACATTTAAATTGTTGCACAATGTAAAGTGTAACATAAAACTTTACATATCTTATTGATAACAGGTAAATAAATCCCCAATATATATTTTATTTACCATACAACTTCAGAACACCAGCTTGATATAATGCTCTTTTAAAGTTTCTACCTTATCGAGTTGTATAACTGGAAGATATGAGCACATTAATAGCATCACAGTTACATTGATGTTTCTACATTAACCAAGTTTATCTTTTAAAGAAATGGCAGTACAGTGCTCTAAAATAACAGTTCTGTTTTAAACAGTTGTTTAATTTTTATGGTTGCTTGCTCTGGAAAAAATAAAACTTAATAAACACAATGTTATGAGTAATCTTATGTTTTAAGAAATTTTTGTCTCTTTAACACATGACTAATTTTTACAATCTTACACAGACTTTAGTAGAAAGTCTGTATAAGATTGTAAACATTTTATACAGATTTTGTACTAAAAATTGATAGACCTTAGTATATCAATCAGATATCAAACAAAAACACTCATGAATGAGTAAATCCAAATCAAATTTACTTTACTTTTTAATCAAAATATTAGACAAATGTATTGAACAGTGTAAACCATTTTTTGGTTGAAGGAAAAGTCCTAGAACAAAGTCATATAGACCTTTGGTAGACAATAATATTTTATTAGATTTTTGAACACCTAGAAAAACTTATAGGCATAAATTTGAAGACATTTATATTTATCTGTTTATCCAATCTAAATTGAAACATTTAAACCACGTGAATTAAAGATCTGTGGTCCACTTTTTAAAATTTGTTTTTATGAGCGCTTTTTTATATGAGTGCTCCTTATATATGTTAATTTGTGTATCATTTGAATGATATACGGACATATGTGTATATATATATATATATATATATATATATATATATATAGACATACAACACATAACAAAAGTGTGCACACCTAATAATAGTGAAGGCCTTGTAGATTTTCACAGGTGAAATCACCATTGCAATGTTTTTAAAACTCCACAGTTGGTCAAAGATAAAACTGATCAGAAAAACATTAACCTAGGTCTGTAGGATCAAAATCATAAACTCAAAAAAAAAAAGAATCTAAGAAAAAATTATGAGTCCTAGAAAAAATGACTGGCCGGTAATTAGTAAATACCATACAATTTACCATTTTTTTCCCTTAGGCCTCAGATCAGTCTCCTACTGAGCTTACAGGAGACTTTCATTTGCATTTCAACAGAAGTCCTGGCTGAGGTCTGGAAGGAGCAGGAAAAAACTGCTATTCTGAGCAGACACCTCAGGCCTAAGGCATTTTAACCATAATTTTCTGGTTAGGATGTTGAAAATTATGCTACAAGTTTAAGATACAATTCACAAAATTTTATATCTTTACATCTTGTTTTGTCAACAGATATCATACTATGATTTACTATCCTTGTCCAAATTAATGCACTGGTAAACACAGTGACATTTTCCCAGGCTACCCAATTCAAAATTGGAGAAAAAAAGACTGCATGATTGGGAAGTTACTTGCCAACTTGGAAGTAGAGTTCTTTAGTTTTCCATCCTAAGTATTTAAGTTCTCTGGCATGAATTATCTGAAATCAAAAAACTAAACAATTACCTAAACCCGACTTTTAACTGCAATATTGTGCAATGCTTCAAAAAACGCATTCAGATACCAGATTTTTACAATAAAACATCATCATTTAGACACACATTCAGCTAAGATCATTCTCAAGAAACAATTTATAATATAAACACATTATTGCACATGTCTTAAAGGGCCAAAAACAAAGGCACAAGACAGAAAGGAACTCCAGAATATGGCTGACAGACAGAAGCCTTTAAAACAGAGCAGATAAGAGAAAAATCTCCTGCACCAGTGGCACCACAGATGTCCCCACAAGGGGACCAGATGTTTTCACAGAGAAGCTACCTGAAATGTAAAATCAAGGGTCTCCATGGTGACTTTACTTCATTTAGTGTCCCCTTTTTATTTTTCTCTTTTAAAAGAAGACAGAGGTGTCATAATGCTTACAGTGCAGGGAAGGAAGGAGGGAATTCCCTGAAGCAACAGGGCTTTGGAAGTTGCTGGGGTCCCTCAGTCCCTCCTTTTACTTACAGGATTAGCTCTTCTGTTTCGGGTCCACTCCAAGCATGCTCCATCTCCTAACATTTCAGTCGTCAGCTCTCAAAAAGTTCTGGGACGGGGCCGGGTATCAAAATTTGTAACTTAAAGTTCGGTTTCTGACCCTGAAGCAAATTAATGCTAATTTAATAATGAGGACAGGGTTTTGAGAAAAAGAAAATGGAGGTTTATTGCTTTGCTAACAAAGGAAAAACAAGGGGACTCTGCCAAAAGGTTGTGACTCTCATGATCTGGAGGGACAAGGGATTTTAAAGAGTTTCATTTGTTAACCTGGGATATACTCAGTTCTTCGTTCCCCAGCAGGCATTGCCCTGTGCAGTGGGTGTGCTCCAGGCAGCCAGCTAGGGGCTTCTTTCTTCCTGCTTAACAAAGGTGGGTAAAGTTCATCACAGTTCCTTAAAACACAGTCGAAAGGGTGTCAGGCTTACTTGCTTTGTTACCCTTTTTCACGTCCAATATCCTTAAAATTTTACCACAGAAATCAAACAAAAAAACGCACAAAAACAAACAACAAAAAACATATAGACCACAGAACAAAACACAGAAAAACAGAATCCTGGTGCCGAAACAGAAAAACAGAGGAGCAATGCAACATCTTGCTAAAGCTCCAGGGTAGGAGCGTGTGTGTGCCCATCGGCACCTCTCTACCCTTCCAGAGAAATTCCCTACAGAACAGAACAGAGGACAGCATGATTCTCATTACTGTCCTGGACAGGAGTGTATGTGAGCCTCCCCAGGCCACCTCTCTGTCATCAGAAGAGATCTCCCTTAACCAGATATCAGATGTTATAAAGGCGCCACTTACCTATGGAGGCCTCCTCCACCAGGGGCCTGATAATAGTTTTAGTGTGGTGGTTCACTGCAGTGCTCCCCAGACTGACGGCTCACTCCAAGGCCTTGGAACATCTCAAGTTGTGCACCCCCTAGAGTGGTTCTCCAGCCCAGTGCCCTGGAGGGAAGGCCAGCTTCAGAATTTTCAGCAGTCTGGTTTTGTGATCTGCTCGGGCAGGGTCATCTCACTGGGAAACCCCAAAATTTTGGACTAGGATGCAAGAAAAGACCACTGACTCCAATTAAAATCAAATTAAGGCAAGCTTATTATTTCAACAGGCTGGGCTGCCTCTCCTTCCCAAAATGGCGGGAACAAGACAGCAACCCCACCTTTCCTACAGCCCAGCTATATAGCCCAGAAAGTTACACAAACGGGTGGTTACAGATAACAAAACTTTGAAAGCATCACACTAATGGTAGTTTACAATTTTTTTTTTGCTGGCCCCAATATCAGAAATAATGAGGACCATTAGAGCCTCAGAGAGGGTTGTTGTCTGGCCAGGGAAGGCCAATATTTATGAGGTGTCACTAAAGTTTCAGAAAGTACTGTTATCTGGTCAGAGAGCCAGGTGTGGATGAGTTCAAGGCACGGGCAGGCGTTCCAAGCAGGTTCAGAATTTGCAGTAATTTAGAGTAAAGCCAAAATTATCTTTTCACGGCTTTGTGGCAAGATGGTTCCCAATTTTAATAAAAAATCAGGTTGGGTCTATCAAGCCTCTCCCTTACTTTTGGAAACTCCTCTGCAAACTCCAATGTTGTGAACTCCTGAGCATTTTAATTCCAGATATGTATTCACAGAATTTCTAACTCTTCTATTCCAATTGTGTCTTTCTTGGGGCGAAGGTAATATCAAGTCATTGTTCTGGATGAGAGTGGAAATATTTTTGTGTAGCACATATTTGCATACACATTTAGGAGATCACTCCTCCTAAACACTGTTGGAACAGAAAATTCAAACTATGGGGGAGCTTCTTAGTTGAACAACATTATTCATGAATCCAAGTTCATTAAACAAATAGTTTTGGATCAGTGGATGATATATATTTCAAGATGAATTTCAATTGGCATATACTATGCTACATTTTAATGTCTGTGTGTGTGTTTTGTTTATAATGTTTTGCGATTTATATGGATTTAAAATCAAGTTTCCACAAGATTATTCTCAGAATATTCATCCACCTGAAATACATATTTGTTTCCTAGTACTGAAAACTAACTTCAGTAAATGGTGCATAAAAATCCTAATATTTCTACAGTAACTGACCCAGATTAATATCAATGCAAGTAGATTCCTAGGGGACATGATGTGTATTTTGATGTTCATTTTTATTCAACACTGCTACATTCCTATTTCTGCAGCTTATGCACATCATACTGTATATATTTCATTCAAAAGTTCGCAAATTTATATGCATGTGTTTCACGTTCAATCACTTCCTGCTTCAGAACACATGAATTCCTCCAGGTTTCTTGACTATTCTTTTCATGATACTTCTTTCCAAACACATTATTTTTGATTTCCATAATCACGTTTGAAGCAAAACTCTCACACTTTTCAGGATAAAATATAACCCTAATATTACCATTAGATGTATAAGTGGTTGGAATGAATGATTGCATATCAATATGAGATTTCTTTTATATTTTCAGATATCAATTCAATCCATTATTTAAAGTGGAACCAGTTATATTATTTATACACAGTATGGTCTATTCATGCATAATCTGCATATTCATAGACACAGGGTACACCTATTTGTACCCCAAATACTAAATTATACTTCTACAAAACATTGTTCCAGAAACGGTGGAAGAAATATTCATGTCACCTGATCTACACATACTTTTTATCACAATAATATTCTGGACACAAAATGCAATGGTCACACTTATGATTTTAAAAAAGCCTAAATGGAAAGTGAACATGGATTACAAAAAAACATCCAAGTCCTGGTTACCTAATGCTCTCGAATTCAATCCTATTTGTGACAACATATTTGTTTCTTCCTAAGATAATATATTCAAACTCAACCCTGTTGAAAATGTCTAAACCAATTACACACTTTATACTTTTGCTGATTTCCTAATGTCTCTATTTATGTCTGCTTTCCTACATATTTTCCCCTGTTCATCATTGTGACTGACTCTTCACATGTGCTGACATTTACATTCACTCTCTACCCGAAACCCTATTTGTAAAGAACTTTTGGTCCAAATCCTATACTCACTCTTCTTTATAAACCTGCTGACTACCTTGGTAATCCTACGGACTCTTCCTTTATTACTAGATGTTCTGTTTGTTATTCAATCATCCGAGGTACAAGATCCAATTTCATTGTATATTGACTTATCTGAGACATCTGTGCAGAATATAATTCAAAGCTAAGTATCCCACTCAAGGGCCCAATGCTCTACTTGGCTTCAAATCTTCCCTAGATTTCTGTTATATTTTACCTATATATTCTTGTAAATATCACAGGTTTCCAACACCATTATTCATCCAGCAGAATGATTGCTAACCAAAATTGAACATATTATTAACCCTAACCATACACTGTTCCCTCAATCTAACTTTAGAGCAGTGCAGGGACAGAGTTGGTCTTACAAAAGAGGAATGTTGGGGATCTTCCACCTGCTGAGAATATCAAAGATCCATGCAGAAATGATCCCCGAAGAAGATGTAGACTGCTATGAAGGACCTGAGAGAGCAAAAGTTAGCTTCCATGGCAAACAACCTGGTCACTATGAAGGGATGTGTCTGAATAAGCCTCTCTCTTTTTAATATAGAGCAAATGGACCAAACCAGGCCTGTGTGGAGATCTTTTCCCCGGTACCAATGGTTGATATACCATTCTAACTTGTGAAAGTGTCACAGGAAGTAGGGGCAGCCTCCATCTCATGGGACCCTTGGAAGCAACTGTTAGGACAAAGTGGTTGCCAAGGCTGTGAGCTCATTCACTTCCTGAAGGAAGTGACCTACCTCACTTTCTTGGTGATGGAACTCTCTGAACTTGGGATCCCTGAAAACAGGCAGCCAGAGTCAGGCCCAATAACAGTCACAGAAGTCTCACTTTTTGGATTTACCAAGGAGACAGTCAATCTTTCTTGGTATCTACAGTTGTGATGATGGCCAAATGCCAGGAAAGATCTGAATTGGGGTCTTTCCTGAGAAAGCAGGTATTGGCTCACCGCTGGCTCCTGACAACTTCACAGAGTGGGCCAAGGAGTCCAGATTTGAGAATAGAGAAGCCATTTCGGGGGAACATAGTATGGCCCACAAGGCAGAGGACACTCTTGATAGTCACAGACCCTCTTGGGGGAAAAAGGTGCCTTTGTGGGAATGAGTGTGTGTATGTGGTTTTGTCTCATGCTCTGAGAATAGGTAGGAAAGGCGGTTTCTTTGCTTTAGAATGGACTGTTTCTAGTAAGTCATTTGACAAAGCAAGTGTTTCTATGTCTGTGTATCCAACTGTGTCCATGGTTGTAGACATTACAAAAGAAAATGCATCAATGGATGTGTCCTGTCTAGGAGAAAGCTTCCCCACATTCATCCTGCCCAATTTATGAAAGGACGGAGGCTTGCCTTATTGATGGGCAAGACCTGCTCTCTTCCTAAGTTTCTGTTTTCTTCTTGAATTCTGGCCACTCTCCAGAATAGACTCATGGTTTTGTGACCAAGATATGTAGCACCTCAAAGCTCTGTGACATGGCCGTGTACTGGATAGCTGAAGGGAATGGCGAGAATCTCAGGAAACTCAGATATCTGTGTGATCATGAAAGTCTCAGTGGAGAATCCCTGCTTTGGGCCTTTGCTTACCTATTGTTCTGTAGCACTGAATGTCAGGAAGGTCTTTGCCTAAGGCACCACTTTGTGAAACCTGAATAAAACAGTTTTCTAATGGAAATGAATGAGCATCACCTGTCTCTCTTTGAGAAATTGCTTTTGAAAGGGATGTGTCTGAGCCAGTCTGTTGGCTGTGTGTGAGGCTGTGGCTTGCATTCTCAGCACCTGATGGATCTAAAGAAAGATGCCATGTGTGCATCCAAAACCAAAATGGCCAAAAGAGCAGTCATTGTGGATAAAATCTCTTGCCTTCCTCTGTAAGGTTCCTGACCTCTATCAAGTGAGAATAGGAATCCTTTGGGTCAAATGACTTCTTCAAAGCCCTGCGGATGCTAGCCAATAGGTGCTTGGGTTTTCTCATGACCCCAATGCACATAAAGAATCTAAACCCCACAGTCAGTAGGCCTCAAATTGGAGAAGCTGAGCAGTATTAATGGTAGGCCTTTTTGATCACTTCTGGTTCACAGAAGGGGTGTCCAGGCCACTCTGACTTTATGGAAATGACGAGCAAGAGTGCGTATTTTGGACACTGTCTTGTCCTGCGCTCCTCATAGAAACCTCCAGCTAGAGGTTATGATGAGTGTCTATATGGAAGAAGATGAGAGCCATGTGGGACTATTTTGGTTTTAATTGTGGTCATTTGTGTGGCAGTTGGAAGAGATGACTGGGTCCACCTGGGTTTGAACTCTGGTGTGAATCCCCTTAGAGACTGAGTTCTGGAAGTGACCTCAGAGAAGTATTGCCATGAATCGAGTTGGGATTTTAGGAAGCCATGCATGAGAGTCGCCCTTATAAACTTAGGTCAAGGTCCAGGGTGGCTTTCCACAGAGCACTGGGAATCTCAGCCAAATTATCCCATGATTTTATTCTTAAAGACCTGGCAACCATACTTGAGAGTCAAAACACACATGGAACTCACATTGTAGACCTCAATAGGCCTGGCTTCATGTAACCTTTTGGCCACTCTATGGGAAGCGTTGCCTATGAAAGTTCTCCAGAGTTTCACTGAAATGAGCTTCCTCAATATTTAATGGTTCTTGAAAGCCACAGTGCCTCCCAACTACATCCTTGAAAAATGGCTAGATAAATACTTTGAAATTTTTGAAATTCCCATGACCAGGTGGCACTGGAGTATCTTTGGATGTCCTGCTGCTGATCATGAGTGTACCAGAGAGTGCCTTGATTTACTGGAATTTATAAAAATAATGTAGAACAGAGATGGTAGTAAGTTAGAGCCTGCTGAGTAGTGGGCCTAGAGCAGTGGTAGCCACGTGTGTGGTAAAACATCTGTGGTGGGTCCATGTGATTAGCCCATTTGCTTCCAAATGGCTTGTGACTGACATGGTGCAGCCAGCAGACCCTTATTTGTAAAGGCATCTTTTTATTTGGAGAGCTTTCAAGGTAATGATCAGAATCAGGTTGATATGGTCAAGGGTACAAGCTATGTGAGAAAGAAGCCTGGTTGTTTCATTCTCCTGCAGACCCTAACCCACCACACGTGACAGAACTCCCTCTAGCACTGTGTCCCAGTTGAACTTGTTGTTCAAAAAGCCCAGTGCAGCAGCAAGAACCAAAAGCCCCAGTGCAGCAGCAAGAACCACCACAAAAATTTGAGGAGGACCAAATGGCTTCACAGTCCACACGGGGTGAAACTTAGCCTCCAGTGGCCACACTTTACCTACAAAGAGAGAATTCAGCACTGCTGCCTCAGGTTCATTTGAAAATAAGAATCCATGTTCTCCAGGTCATATAGATGCAGACCCAGCTTTGATGGTCTCACTACAAAAGAAGCTAAAACTCCTTAATACAACATATATTTCAAGTGCCCAGCTTCAGAGGCAGTTTCTCAAGAAGTCTTTAGGCCAGCAGAGCTCAATGTTTGTGGAGTGTTTACCATGTCCCTTACTTTTGGAAACTGCTCTACCACCTCCAAGGTTGTGAACTCCTGAGCATATTCCATTCCAGATTTGCATTCACAGATTTTCTAACTCTTCTCCTCTAATTGTGTCTTACCTGGGGTGAAGGTAATGTCAAGGCATTGTTGTGGATGAGAGTGGGAAGATTTTTGTGTAGCACATATTTGCATACACATTGGATTCATTTTCCAATTTCCCATTAAAAATACTGAATCCCTGACACGAACCCATACCCTACTAGACTCTGACTACTAATCCTAATATGATGGAGAAAAATAACCCAAACAGAATAGAAATACAAGCAGTACAGAGAAGGCATGGTGTATAGTTGGACTTGCCTTTTGCATTATGTAGGGTAGGTGTTATAAATCTAGATAATTTTTAATTGAAATAGTTCTCCATGTGTTTTTAAAGTTAACAAATATGTGAATTTCTATCTCCCTTTCTCTGTAGCCTATTCAGCAAATGTATTTTTAAATGCACATATAGAATCCTAGCTGGTATCACATGTACATACTTGTTTGGAGGCTGACGTGGCAGATAAAAATTATGAGAAGAGATAACTCCTCGTAAATGCTGTTGGATGTTAAAATTCAACCTATGGGTGATCTTCCTAGTTGAACAACATTATTCATAAATCCATGTTCAATAAAATTAATATTTTTGGATCAGTGGACGATATATATTTCACCATGAATTTCGATTGGCATATATACTGCTACTCTTTAATGTCTGTGTGTGTTTTGTGTTTGTGTGTGTATATATATATATATATATATATATATATATATATATATATATATATATATATACAATCTCCAGATATTTTAAAATATAAAATATATGTGTCTTATTATACACTCCCTAAATACATTCATATTCATGTATGTGGATTTATAATCAAATTTTTACAAGATTATTCTCAGAAATATTCATCCCCCTGAAACACATATTTGTTTACTAGTACTGAAAACTAACTTCAATGAAAGGTGCATACAAATCCTAATATTTCTGCAGTAACTTACCCAGGTTAATATCAATGCAAGTAGATTCCTATGGGACATGATGTGTATTTTGACATTCATTTTTATTCAACACTGGTACAGTACTATTTCTTCAGTTTATGCACATCATAGGATAAATGTTTCATCCAAAATTTCAAAATTTAAAACTTTTGATTCACTTTCAATCACTTCCTGCTTCAGAACACATGTATTCCTCCATGTTTCTTGACTGGTCTTTCATGAGACTTCTTTGCAAACACATTATTTTCGATTTGCATAATCAATTTTGAAGCAAAACTCACACACTCTTCATGATCAACCGTAACACTAATATTACCATTAGATGTACAACTGGTTGTAATGAATTTATGTATGCCAATATCAATATAAGATTTCCTGTATATTTTCAGATATCAATTTATTCCAATTCCAATTTCTAATGTTGGGTCCAGTTATATTATTTATTCACAGTTTGGTCTATTCATTCATCATCTCTATATTCATCAAAACAGGGTACACCTATTTTTTTCCCCAATACTAATTTGTAGGTTGTAAACATATTGCTCCCCATAATGGTGGAAGAAATACTCATATCACCTGATCTACATATACATTTTTATCACAGTAATATTCTGGACACAAATGTAAAGGTAACACTTATGATTGTACCAAAACCTAAATTGAACGTGAATATATATTACTAAAACCATCCATGTCCAGGTCGCCTAATGCTCTCAAATTTCAATCCTATTGGTGACTACATATTTGTTTCTTCTAATATCATATATTCAACCTCAACCCTGTGGAAAATGTCTAATCCTGTTACTCACTTTATACTTTGCCTGATTTCCTAATGTCTCTATTTTATATCTGCTTTCCTACATATTTTCCCCAGTTCATCATTGTGACTGACTCTTCATATGTGCTGATATATTCATTCACTCTCTAAACGAAACCCTATTGCTAAAAAACTATATTTCCAACTCAAAGACTCACTCTTCAACCTAAACCTACTATTTTCCTAATCCTACTGACTATCCCTTTTTGACTGGATGTTCTCTTCGACATTCAGGCATCTGAGGCACTAGGTTTCATTCCATTGTATGTAGATTTACCTGCGACCACATTGCAGAATGTAATTCAAAGCTAAATATCATAATCAAGGGCCCAATGCCCTTCCTGGCTTCAAATCTTGCCTAGATTTCTCTTTTCATACTTATATTTCAAATACATATTCTTATAAATATTTCAGGTTCCCAATACCATTATTCATCCAGCAGAATGATTCCTAACACAAATAAAACATGTTGTTAACCCTAACCATACACTGTTCCCTCAATCTAAATTTACAGAGGGAAGGGACAGAGTTGGTCTTACAGTAAAGAAATGTAGGGGGTCTTCCACCTACTGAGACCCTCAAAGTTCCATGCTGAAATGATCACTGGAGAATATATACGCAGCTATGAAGGACCTGAGAGAGCAAAAGTCATTTTCAATGGCAAACAACCTGGTCAGGATGAAGGTTTCTGTCTGAATCAGCCTCTCTATTCTTAATGTAGAGAAGATGGACCAAACCAGGCCTGTGTGGGTAGCTGTTCCCGGGTGCCTATGGTTGATATAAGATTCTAACTTGTGAAAGTGTCACAGGAATTAGGGACAGCCTCCTTTTCATGTGAGACTTGGAAGCCACTGGTTGGACAAAGTGATTGCCAAGGCAGTGACCTCATTCAGTTCCTGAAGGAAGTGACCTCACATCACTTCCTTAGTGAAGGAAATCTCAGAACTTGAGATTCATGAAGCCAGGCACCCAGAGTCAGTCCCAGTCCCAGTCCCAGTGGTCTCACTTGTTTGGATTTACCAAGGACAGAGTAAGTCTTTCTTGGTACCTATTGATGTGAGGATTGCAAAATGCCAGTAAAGCTCTGAAGAGGGGCCTTTCCTGAGAAAGCAGGTAGTGGCTCACCTCTGGGTCCTGACACCTTCACAGAGTTGGCCAAGGAGACCAGATCTGAGACATTTCAGGCCATTTAGGGGGAAAATAATATGGCCCACCAGTCAGAGGACACTCCGGATAGTAACAGACCTTCTTGGGGGAAGGAGCTGCCTTTGTGGGTGTTGGTTTGTGGTTTTGTCTCATTTTCTGAGAATAGGTAGGCAAGGCGCTTTATGTGCTGTGGAATGAACTGTTTATTGTAAGTCATTTGACAAGGCGAGTGTTTCTATGTCTGTTTACCTCACTGTGTTCGTGGTTGTACTCATTAGAAAAAAAGAATGCATCAATGGATGTGTCCTGTCTAGTAGAAAGCTTCCCAGAATTCATCCTGCCCAATTTATGAATGGAGTTCAGATTGCTTTATCAATGGGTAACACCTGCAATCTTCCTAAGTTACAGTTTTCTTCCAGAATTCTGGCCCCTCTCCAGAATAGTCTCATGGTTTTGTCTCTAAGGTATGTACCACCTCCAAGCTCTGTGACATGGCCATGTACTGGATAGCTCAAGTGAATTGTGAGCATCTCAGAAAAATCAGATATATGTGTGACCACTAAATCTCAGTGGAGAAACCCTGCTTTAGGGCTTTTGCTTACCTATTATTCTGTTGCTATGAATGTCACGAAGTTCTTTGCCTCAGGCCACCAATTTGTGAAACCTGAAGAAAACAGTTTTCAAATGGAAATGAATTGGCATCACCTAGGGCTCTTTGCTTAATTGCTTTGGAAAGGGATGTGTCTGAATCAGCCTCTTGGCCCTGTGTGAGGCTGTGGCTTAGATTCTCAGCACCTGATGGATCTAAAGAAAGATCCCATGGATGCATACAGAACCAAAATAGCCAAAAGACTGTCATTGTGGATGAAGACTCTCGCCTTCCTTTCAAAGGTTCCTGACATCTATCAAGTGAGAATAGGGATCCTTTGGGTCAAGTGAGTTATTCAAAGCCCTGCAGAGGCTAGCCCATACGTGCTTGGGTGTTCTCATTACTCCAATTCACATAAAGAATCTAAACCCCACAGTCAGTAGGCCTCAAATTGGAGAAGCCAAGCAGTATTAATGGCAGACCTATTTGATCACTCCTCGTTCACAGTCAGGGTTTCCAGGCCACACTGATTTTAGGCAAATCGGGGGAAAGGTAGGTTATTTTGGACATTGTCTTGGTCTGTGCCCCTCATGGAAAACTCCATCCAGAGGTTATGATGAGGGTCTACATGGAAGAAGATAAGGGCCATGTGGGAGAATTTTGTTTTGAATTGTGGTAAGTTGTGTGGCAGTTGGAAGAGATGCCTGGGTTTACCTGGGCTTTAACTCTGGTGTGATTCCCCTTAGAGTCTGAGTTCTGGAACTGACCTCAGAGAAGCATTGTCATCAATTGTGTTTGAATTTTACTAGGCCATGCATGAGAGTTGCCCTTGGAACCTGAGATCTAGGCCCAGAGTGGCTTTCCACAGAGCACTGGGAATCTCAGCCAGGATATCACATGATTTTATTCTGAAAGACTTTGCAGCCACAGTTGAGTCAAAACACGCATGGACCTCACATTGTAGACCTCAATGGGCCTGGCTTCATGTGACCTTTTGGCTACTCTTTGGGAAGCCTTGCCTGTGAGTGTTCTCTAGAGCTTTCATTGAAATGAGCTTCCTCAACATTTACTGGTTCCTGAATGAATTGAAACCCCCAGAGCCTCCAACTTCATCCTTGACAAATGGCTTGATAAATACCATGAAATTCCCATGACCAGGTGGCACTGGAGAACTTTTGGATGTCCTGTTGCTGATGATGAGTGTACCAGACAGTGCCTTGATTTACTGGGTTTCATGAAATTTGTGTAGAACAGTGATGCCAGTAAGTTGGATCCTGCTCATTAGTGGGCCTAGAGCAGTGGTGTGAAGGTGTGTGATAAAACATGTGTGGTGGTGACATGTGGATCTGCCATTCGCTTCCCAAAGGCTTGTGACTGACATGGTACAGCCAGCAGACCCTTCTATGCAAAGGTGTTTTTTATATAGAGAGGTTTCAGGGCAATGTTCAGAATCAGGTTGCTATGGAAATGGGGGCAACTTATGTGGAATTGAATCCTGGTTGGTGCATTCTCATGCAGACCGTGACCCTCCACACGGGACAGAACTCTCTCCAGCACTGTGTCCCAGTTTAGCTCCTTGTATTTCATGAAGCAAATACCAAACTCCCAGTGCACCTGTGAGAAACACCACGAAAATTGGAGAATGACCAAATGGCTTCACAGTCCACACGTGGAGACACTTACAACCCAGTGACCATAGTTAAACTACAAAGAGAGTATTCAGCATGGCTGCCTCATGTTCATTGGAAAATTAGAAACAATATCCTCCAGGTCACATTGTTGCACACCCAGATTTGATGGTCTCCCAACAAAGGAAGCTAAAGCTCCTAACAACAACATATATTTTTAAGTGCCCAACCTCAGAGGAAGTTTCTCAAGAAGTCTTTACACCAGCAGAGCTCCATGTTTGAGAAATGTTTACCCTGTCCTTTACTTTTGAAAACTCCTCTACCACCTCAGAGGTTGTGAACTCCTGAGCATTTTTCATTCCTGATATATATTCACAGATTTTCTAACTTTTCTCCTCTAATTGTGTCTTACTCGGAACAAAGGCAATGTCAAGGCAATGTTCTGGATGAGAGTGTGAACATTTTTTTGTAGCACATATTTACATACACATTGCATTCATTTTACAATTTTCCATTCAAAATACTGAATCTCTGACATGAACCCATACCCTACTAGACTCTGACTACTACTCCTAATATGATGGAGAAAAATAACACAAACAGAATAGGAATACAAGCAGTTAGGAGAAATCATAGTGTATAGTTGTACTTGTATTTTGCATGATTAATGGTAGGTGTTATAAATCTAGTCAATATTTAATTTAAATAGTTCTCCATGTGTTTTTAAGGTTAACAAATATGTGAATTCCTGTCTCCCTTTCTCTGTATCCTATTTAGCACATGTACTTTTAAATGCACATATAGAATCATACCTGGTATCACATGTACATTTTTGTGAGGTGGCTGATTTGGCAAATACAATTTGTGAGAAGTGATCACTCCTCTTAAACGCTGTTGGAACTGAAAATTCAACCTATAGGTGAGCTTCCTAGTTGAACAACATTATACATAAATCCATGTTCAATTAAAGAAATATTTTTGCATCTGTGGATGATATATATATCATGATAAATTTCGATTGGCATATATATTGCTAATTTAATGTCTGTGTGTGTGTGTGTGTATTTTGTGTGTGTGTGTATGTGTTTGTGTGTGTGTATATATATATATTTATATATATATATATATATATATATATATATATATATATATATATATATATGTATATATACTCTCCAGAAATATATGTATCTTATATACACTCTCTAAATTCATTCATGTTCATGTATATGGATTTATAATCAACTTTTCACAAGATTTTTCACAGAAATATTCATCCACCTGAAATACATATTTGTTTCCAGTACTTAAAACTAACTTCAGTTTATTTTGCATACAAATACTATTATTTCTACAGTAACTGACCCAGTTTAACATCAATGCAAGTAGATTCCAGTGGGACATGATGTGTATTTTGAAGGTCATTTTTATTCAGCACTGGTACAATACTATTTCTTCAATTTATGCACATGTTAGGATATATATTCCATCCACAAGTTAGCAAACTTATAGGCAGTTGTTTCACTTTCATCACTTCCTGCTTCAGAACACATAAATTCCTCTAGGTTTCTTGACTGGGCTTTTCATGAGACTTCTTTCCAAACACATTATTTTTAATTTCCATGATCACTTTTGAAGCAAAACTCACACACTCTTCATGATAAACCATAATCCTAATATTACCATTAGATGTATTAGTGGTTGAAATGAATGTATGTATATCAATATAAGATTTCCTGTATATTTTCAGATATCAATGGAATCCATTATTTAAATTTGGAACCCATTATATTATTTATTCACATTATGGTCTATTCATGCATTATCTCTATATTCAGAGTCACATGATATACCTATTTGTACCCCCAATACTAATTTATACATCTTCAAAATATTGCTCCCAGAAATGGTGGAAGAAATACTCACGTCACCTTATCTACATATACATTTTATCACAGTAATATTCTGGACACAAAAAGCAAAGATGACACTTATTATTTTACCAATGTAAAGGTCAGGCGAGTGTCGGAGGAAGAGACTACCAGAGACTGTCTCATGCAACAGCCAAGGATTTATGGGGGTCCAGCATGCTGGGGTCAGAGCTCCCTTGAATAGAGCACAGAGCCCTGAGAACAGCTTAAGCAGAGCTTATATACTTTCCTTGGAGAGGGCAGATAGGAAAGTTTATTGATGGGTCAGGGCGAGTGGGCGGTTTGCGTCCAAATGGGTGAGGAAGTACATTCTGCAGTTTTGCAGTTGGGTACAGCACTTTCAGGGAACTAGATTAGCAAACAGTTCTCAAGACATCAACAGTGTTTTGTTAAGCATACCGAAAAACTGGAAGTGACAAGTACCTATTTTATTAACCTTTCATTCCCCACTTCTTCTTTTGGTTACTTTTAATCATAAAAATGATCATTGGGGGTGTCACATTTTATGTTTACTAGTGTGGTATATTGTTTCCTGATTACCATAAGTTTAACTTGTCCAATTTGAGCATGGAGAAAGGAAACTACACGGTTGATCAAACAGAGTCCTACAATTACCAATAATATGAGGATTATTAATGGACCGGCCAGGGCTGATGAAAACGTAGTTAATGAGGGGGCTTTGTGAACCAAGACTCAAACCACCTTTTTTGGGCCTCTCTCTCTTGTTGATGCTCTTCAAGGCATCTTCTTCATTTAATCATAGATTCTTTTACAACTCCAGTATGGTCGGCATAAAAACAACATTCTTCCCTCAATGCAGGACGAAGGCCCCTTCTCTCATGAAGAGGAGGTCCAACCCTCGACTGTTCTGTAAAATAACTTCAGAGAGAGAGGTTAAAGATTCGTGTAAAGCTGTGAAGGAGGTTTTTAATATCTTTAAGTTTTGGTCTATTACTGCTTCTAATTGGGTCATTTGTTGTGTCCCATGGACCAGGGCAGTGGTTCCTGTGCCCACCCCTGCAGCAACTCCTATTCATAATAGGATGACTAAAGTGAGGGATACAGGTTCCTGGCAGAACCGGGTTGTTTGCCCCCCTATTTGATATTTAAATGTACCTGCGTCATGATAGAGCACTCTGGAAAACATCTGCACCATTACATAATTAATCACATCTTTTGACCATTTTATGAAAACATAAACAATGTTTAAGTGTATAGAATTGTACTGCTGTAGAGATGGACAAGGCAAGGTACCTAAGATAGCACAGAAGACAGGGAAACAGTCTTATTTGGTTGCATCCGGATTTAGAGGGCATTGCTTCTGTTGTAATCAATTAATCCCTGAACCCAAAGTTTAGGTTGTTTCAGAATTTTGTACCCAGCATGTAAGGGAAGGGGCTCAGAAGTTCACAGTCTGCAGAAGTTCACAAAAAGCAGTTTTTGTTTCTGTTTTTTTTTCCTCTGTTCTGGGAAAGTTAACTTCTTAAGGACACCTGGGAGGGGGAGAGCTTTTTTCTTCTTTTTTTTCTTTTCCTCCCTGCCAGCTGTTACCATGGAGCCCAGTTGGTAACTTCTATATCTTAGAAATGTAGCCATCTCTATGAAGCCCCAGCTCTAGGCCAGAGGCCTTCTTCATATATTTTGTTAAAAACTACTAAGGGGGTGTCTAGCTTAGGAGTGCTGATTTTTCCAGCCAGTGGCCAAGTAGAACAGAGCAACACGAATAGAGGAAGTTTATCTACATTGAACTCTTTTATAGGAACTGTGTTGCTGAAAGGCTTAAAGTCAGCCATGGTGAAGACTTCTGGAGAAGTTAATTTAAGACTTTTCTGTGGGCCTGGTACAGAGGGGAAGACAGGGAAGGCAGGGGATGAGAGCAGCTCTGTGGATCTGAGGATGAGGAAAAAGAGATATAAAAGAATTATGGGAAAGGGGTTTGGGATTTTCCTGGCAACAAAACTTGAGCAGTAGAACAGGTAGAGCAGAGGGGAAGACGGGAGTGAGTATCCCAAAAAGCCTGTGAGGGACTTTAAATTCTTAGTAACCTGTTTTCAGTGATGACAAAGCAACTTTAAAGGCCATTTTAATTACATCTTTGATAGGCGTCTGAGGGCACTCCTTAGCTGGTTTGAGCTTTGGGTTAGCTGGTAAGAGGACCTGGTGGGACCCGGTGTGGGCACTGACAGGAGGAGAGAGGAGTGAGTGGGTGGAAGGGTACCTCAGTACCTGCAAGCTCAGCAAGGGGCAATGGTCTGAGAACCGACAGAAATTTGGGTTTTTGATCTAGAAACTGGAGCTGAGAAATCAGGTTGCTGATGTGGGAGTGACAGCAGAGAGTCTGGGGCAGAAGGCTGCGGGTGAGTATCTATTGGAGAAGCATAGTTCAGGATTTGAGCATAGGAGGGAAAAGGCCTACACGTAGGGGAATTTCCTTCCACACTTTTGAGCACTTGTCGAAGTTGAAAAGGTCACGCAAAATTTGAGGATCTAGAGACCCCTCTGGTGGCCATCGTTTTTTGTTATCTAACTGGTAATATGGCCAATGCTGTGTACTGAATTTGATGAGGAGTTTTGCTTCCACCAGGTAGCCCCTGTATCCTCACATCCCCATTATTTACAGAGGAAGTTGGCTTTTCCCCCACACAGTTGTGGCTGTTTTTGGCTTTGGTAGTCCGCCAGGCAAACATAGTAATCTAGGCTAGCCAACCTGCATCTGGCTCGCGTGTCCCTACATCCATAATGTTTGTTTCCATTATCTATTGTATGGAAAGTATTTAATGGAATTTTTGGGGATCCTCTTCATCAGGGATTTCCCAATAGGAAAGACGTATAGCCAGCTGACAAATTTCTTGGTGGAGAGATGGCCACCAGGTCCCTAAGTGGGCTGTATGTGCGATAGACCATACTTCTTGTCTAGTAGGATTTGTGATCAGCCATCGCTGCTGAACGGGTTGATGAGGGTTAGGACTACTGGTGACCAATTGGAGAGTCTATAGTCTTATTCACATGGCGAATATACAATTTGAAAATGTTACCAGTCTTTTCCATTTTTCAGCCAGATTCTGGACAGGGCACAGGCTTGAGATGAGAATTAGGAACCAGGAAGTGATTCCGTCTAACTTTAGCACTGTAGGTGTTATAAGTAGCACCTGGTATGGTCCTGTCCAGCCGGGTTCCAGGGATGACACCTGATGTTGTCTTATGTAGACAAAGTCTCTTACTTGATATAGATGTGGAGTACCCTCTTCAGCAGGTTGGTAGGCAGTGGCCAGCTGTTTCCACAGGTATGGCTGAGTTCCTTCCAGAACTTTAAGTCTGTCAAGCAAGGTGGTGTGGAAGGGATCGTTAGATCTTTGAGTTAGGGTTAGGTCCCTTACTGGAGATGGGGCCCCATAGAGAATTTCATAGGGGGTGAGGTTACACAAAGAAACAGAGGGAGTATTTCTTGCATGAAATAGTGCATAAGGCAGGAGCATAGTCCAATCTTTTATGCTACTCTTTAAGCTTAATTTCGTTTAGGTCTCTTTAATGGTTCTATTTAATTTTTTACCTGTCCTGAACTCTGGGGTCTATAAGCACAATGTAACTTCCAATTAATCCCCAGGGTCCTGGCTAACCCCTGAGTTACCTGGGCCATGAACGCTGGTCCATTATCAGACCCTATTACCTTAGGCAGGCCGTACCTCGGAAAAATATCTTTCAGGATCTTCTTGACCACCATTTGCGCCTTTTTTTTTGGAGGGGGGAGGCTTCAATCCATCATGAAATATATCTACAAAGAGTAGGAGATATTTAAGTCCATACCATGCTTGCTTAATTTCAGTAAAGTCCACTTCCCAGAATTGTCCTGGTCTGGTTCCTCGTAGGTGCTTTCCTGCAGGAAGCTTGGAAGTGTAAGCATTAACCTATTGACAGACCCGACAGGCTTTTTTTTACCTGTTCAGTTATTTCCTTTCACTGTGAGTCGGTTAGTGGAAAACTCTGTTCTTGATCCTTCAGGAATGCCTGCAATTTCTTTGAACCAAGGTGAGTGAACTGATGTACATTTTTAACGTAGTGTAGGGCTTTCTGAAATTTCAGGCATTGCTCAGTGAAGTTGAGGAGTACAGTGTCAGTGTCCTTAGATGTTATCAAAAGCTTGCTGGATCTCAGGGGTCCATTAGAATTGGGCATCTCCCTTTAACAGCGGGTGTAAAAGAGAAGTTAAGGACCCAAACACAGGAATCCTTAACCTGCAAAACCCAGCAGTCCCAAGAAACTCTCTGTGTTGTCTGCTGTTAGATGGGGGTGGCTTCTGCACAACCGTTTGATTTCTGGGCTCAGTGAGCCATCGTTTACTGCCCCTAAAGGAATAGCCCAGGAAGATTACTTCTTGCTGGCAAATTTGGGCCTTTTAGGAAGAAGCTCTATACCCGAGTTGAGGAAGCTCACATAATACTGCTTGGGTCCCAGATTCACAGATATCCTTGGTGTTGGGTGCCAGTAGCAGGTCATCCACGTATTGAAGCTGGGTGACTTCGGGGTGCGTAGTTCTGAAGCTGTTGAGATCTCTTTGGAGGGCTTCATCAAAGAGAGTGGGGGAGTTTTTCAACCATTTTGTTGAGTCTAGTCCAAGTTAGTTGACCACACGTTCCAGTTTCTGGGTCTACCCACTAGCAAGCAAACAGCAACTGACTATCTTTATGCAGAGGCAAGCAAAAGAAAGCATCTTTTAAGTCCAGAACAGTATACCATTTCCTCTCAGGGTTCAGAGTGATAAGCAGATTGTACGGATTAGGTACACTGGGGTGAATGTCCTACACTCTGTTGTAGGTCTCTCTTATGTCTTTAATGGGGGATAGTCCCCGGCTCCTGGCTTTTTATACTGGTAGCGGGGGAGTGTTTTAGGATGATTGACAAGGCCTTAGGACCCTAAGGCCAGATATTTCTGAATATGGGGCCTTATCCCATCTTTAGCTTTTTTGCTCAGAGGATATTTTTTGACATTGATTGGGGAGGCTGAGGTTTTGAACTCCACTGTTTTTGGAGGTTGTTTCATGGCTAGTCCTAACCCAGCAGTTTTTTTCCAGGCATCTGGGTAATCTGTTATCCATTTCTGGGGTAGCTTGCCTGTTTGATCAGTCTTGGGGGGTGTGAAGAGTTGCTGTTCATCTTCTACTGACATATTTAAATCCGTGAATATAGGAGTTTATACTAAAGGATTTAGAAATATCATTTTGGGGCCTTCATGGTTAAAAGTCATTTTGGCCCGGAGCTTGGTGAGCAGATCTCTGCCCATCAATGGGGCCAGGCATTCTGGGATTATTAGGAAGGAGTGATGGATTTTTCATTTCCTCATGTCCATGGTTTTCTTAGTTGTCTAATTCCCATATTTACTGGTGTTAGCACTTTGAACTAGAGAGCTTTTATTTGATAGAGGGCCCAGTGGGGCCTTAAGGACTAAGTATACTACCCCTGTATCCACTTCAAAGTTTACTGGGGTCCCCTGCACATCAAAAGTTACCCTGGGTTTATTGGGAGTCTAGCAATCTGGGGCTCAGTGCTCACTTGAATAGAGCAGAGAGCAATGAGAACAGCTTAAGCAGAGCTTATATACTTTCCTTGAAGAGGGCAGGGAGGGAAGCTTATTGATGGGTCAGGGCGAGTGGGCGGTTTGCGTGCAAACAGGTGAGGGTGTACATTCTCTGTTTGGCAGTCGGGGACAGCACATTCTGGGAAAAAAATTAGCAAACAGTCCTCAAGGTTTCAACAGTGTTTTGTTAAGCATACAGAAAAACAGGAAGAGACAAGTACCTATCTTATTAACCTTTCACCAAATCCTAAATGGAAAGTGAGCATGGATTTCTAAAAACATCCATGTCCAGGTTGCTTAATGCTCGCAAATCAATCCTATTGGTGACTACATATTTGTTGCTTTCTAAGATTATATATTCAACCTCAACCCTGTTGAAAATGACTAATACTAACCCTCACTTTATGCTTTTCCTGATTTCCTAATGTCTCCATTGATATCTGCTTTCATACATATTTTCCTGAGTTTATCATTGTGACTGACTCTTTACATGTGCTGAAATTTACATTCACTCTCTATCCGAAACCCTATTGCTACAGAACTTTTGTTCGAAATCCTATACTCACTCTTTTTTCTATACCTACCAACTATCTTCCTAATCCTACCGACTATCCCTTTTTGACTGGAAATTCTTTTTGACAATCAATCATCCAAGGTACAAGGTCCTATGCCATTGTATATCAATTTATCTGAGACATCTGTGCAGAATATAATTCAAAGCTAAGTATCCCAATCAACAGCCCAATGCCCTTCTTGGATTCAAATCTTATCTAGATTTCTGTTTTCATACTTATATTTCACCTATATATTCTCGTAAATATCGTGAGTTCCCAATACCATTGTTCATTCCTCAGTATGATTTCTAACCTAAATCAAACCTGTTATTACTCTAACCATACACTGTACCCTCAAACTAACTGTACAGAAGAGCCGGGAGAGAGTTTGTCTTACAATACAGTAATGTAGGGGCTCTTCCACCTGCTGAGAACATCAAAGGTACAAGTAGAAATGATACCCTGGAGAAGTTGCAGGCAGCTATGAAGGACCAAATAGAGCAAAAGTCATCTTCCATGACAAACAACCTGGTCAGTATTAAGGGATGTGTCTGAATCAGCCTCTCCTTTCTTAATGTAGAGAAGATTGATGAAACCATGCCTGTGTGGAGAGCTGTTCCCAGGTGCCTATGGTTGATATACCATTCTAACTTGTGAAAGTGTCACAGGAAGTAGTGTCAGCCTCCATTTCATGGGAACCTTGGATGAATATGGTAGGACAAAGTGGTTGCCAAGGCAGTGACCTCATTCAGTTCCTGAAGGAAGTGACCTCACCTCACTTTCCTGGTGATGGAAATCTCTGAATTTGGGATCCAGGAAGCCAGGCACCGAGAGCTAGTCCAAGTCCCAATCCCAGTGGTCTCACTTGTTTGGATTTACCAAGGACAGAGTCAGTCTTCCTTGGTACCTACTGATATGAGGATTGCCAAATGCCTGAAGAGCTCTGAAGAGGGGCCTTTACTGAGAAAGCAGGTAGTGGTTCACCGCTGGCTGTTGACAACTTCACAGAGTTGGCCAAGGAGACCAGATCTGAGACAGTACAGGCCATTTTAGGGGAACATAGTATGGCCCACTATTCACAGGACACTCCGGATAGTCACAGACCTACTTGAGTTTAGGAGGTGCCTTTGTGGGTGTGGGTGTGAGTTTGTGGTTTTGTCTCATGTTCTGAGAATAGGTAGGAAAGGCTGTTGTTTTGATTGGAGTGGACTGTTTCTAGAAAGTCGTTTGACTAGGCGAGTGCTTCTATGTCTGTGTATCCCACTCTGTCCATGGTTGTAGACATTCGAAAAGAGAATGTATCAATGTATGTGTCCTGTCTAGTGGAAAACTTTCCAGCATTCATCAGGCCTAGTTGATGAATGGACTGTGGCTTTCCTTATGGATGGGCAACACCTACTAACTTCCTAAGTTCCTGTTTTCTTCCTGAATTCTGGCCACTCTCCAGAATAGCCTCATAGTTTTGTGTCCAAGATACATACCACCCCCAAGCTCTGTGACATGGCCATGTACTTGATAGCTATAGGAAATGGGAACATCTTAGAAAACTCAGACATCATTGTGACCAGTAAACGCTCAGTGAAGAAACCATATTTTGGTTCATTTGCTTACCTATTGTTCTGTTGCCCTGAATGTCAGGAAGGTCTTTGCCTCAGGCCACCCCTTTGTGAAGCCTGAATAAAACAGTTTTAAAATGGAAATAAATGGGAATAACTTGTGGTTCTTTGCTTTGGAAAGGGATGTGTTTGAATCAGCCTCCTATCCCTATATGAGGTTGTGGCTTAAATTTTCAGCACATGATGGATCTAAAGATAGATACCATGTGTGCAATCAAAACCATAATGGCAAAAATTCAGTAATTGTGGATGAGTCTCTTGCCTTCCTCTGTTAGGTACCTGACCTCTATCAAGTGAGACAGGGATCCTTTTGGTCAAATGAGTTTTTCAAAGTCCTGCAGAGGTGCTTGTGTTTTCTCGTGACTCCAAATCACATAAAAAAATCTATACCTGAGAGTCAATAGGGCTCAAATTGGAGAAGCAGAGCAGTATTAACGGCAGGCCTATTTGATCACTTCTGGTTCACAGGAAGGGTGTCCAGGCCACCCTGACTTTAGGCAAATGAGGGGCAAGGGAGAATATTTTGGACACTGTCTTGGGATGCGTCCCGCATGGAAACCTCCAGCCAGAGTTTATGATGAGTGTCTATATTTAACAAGATGAGGGCCATGTGGGAGTGTTTTGGTTTTAATTGTGGTCATTCGTGTGGTGGTTGGAAGAGATGACTGGATCCAACTGGGCTTGAACTATGGTGTCATTCCCCTTAGAGACTGAGTTCTGGAACTTACCTCAGAGAAATATTGCCATGAATTGTGTTGGGATTTAGGAGGCCACGCATGAGAGTCACCCTTGGAAACTGAGATCTAGGCCCAGTGTCGCTTTCCACAGAGCACTGGGAATCTCAGGAGGATATCACACAATTTTATTCTGAAAAACTTGTCAGACATATTTGATAGTCAAAACACACATGGACCTCAATTGTAGACCTCTATGGGCCTGGCTTCATGTGACCTTTTGGCCACTCTTTGGGAAGCCTTGCCTGTGAGAGTTCTCCATAGCTTTCATTGAAATGAGCTTCCTCACCATTAAATAATTTCTGAATGAATTGAAACCCACAGTGTCTCCAACTTCATCCTTGAAAATTGGCTAGATAAATACCATGAAATTTTTGAAATTTCCTTGACCAGGTGGCACTGGAGAACATTTGGATGTCCAGTTGCTGATCATGAGTGTACCAGACAGTGTGTTGATTGACTGGTTTTCATGAAAATGGTGTAGAAAAGAGATGCCAGTCATTTAAAGCCTGTTGAGTAATGGGCCCAGAGCGGTGGTGAGCAAGTGTGTGATAAAACATCTGTGGTGGGGTCATGTGGATCTGCCATTGGCTTCCAAATGGCTTGAGACTGACATGGTGCAGCCAGCAGATCCTGTATGTAAAGACATCTGGTTATATAGAGAGGTTTCAGGGCAATGTTCAAAATCAGGTTTCTATGGTCAAGGGAGCAACCTATGTGGTATACAAGCCCTGTTGGTGCATTCTCCTGAAGACCCTGACCCACCACAAGTGAAAGAACTTCCTCCAGCCCTTTGTCCCAGTTGAACTCCTTGTACTTCATGAAGCAAATACCAAACTCCGAGTGCAGTATCAAGAAACGTTTTGAAAAATGGAGGATGACCTAATGGCTTAGCAGTCTACATGGAGAGACACTTAGACCCAGTGGCCATAGTTTACCTACAAAGAGAGAAATCAACACTGCTGCTTCATGTTCATTGGAGAATTATAAACCATGTCCTCCAGGTCACAGATGTGCAGACCAAGCTTTGATTGTCTCACTAGAAAGGAAGCTAAAGCTCCTGACAACAACATATATTTCAAGTGCCCAACGTAGAGGCAGTTTCTCCAGAAGTCTTTAGGCTGGTAAATCTCCATGTTTGTGGAGATTTTACACTGTCCCTTACTTTTGGAAACTCCTCTACCAACTCCAAGGTTGTGAACTCCTGAACATTTTTCATTTCAGATATGCATTCAAAGATTGTCTAACTCTTCTCCTCTAAATGTGTCTTACTTGGGGTGAAGGTAATGTCAAGGCATTGTTCTGAATGAGAGTGGGAAAATTTTTGTGTAGCACACATTTGCATACACATTGATTCATTTTACAATTTTCCATTTGAAATACTGAATTCTTGACACTAACTCATACCCTACTAGACTCTGACTACTAATCCTAATATGATGGAGAAAAATACCCAAACAGAATGAAAATACAAGCAGTTTACAGCAGGCATGGTGTATTGTTGGACTTCTTTTTTGCATGATAGAGGGTAGGTATTCTAAATCTACTCAATTTTTAATTGAAATAGTCCTCCATGTGTTTTTAATGTTAACACATATGTAAATTTCTGTCTTCCTTTCTATGTAGCCTACTCAGCACATGTATTTTTATATGCAAATATAGAATCCTACGTGGTCTCACACGTACATTTTTTTGAGTTGGCTGACTGGGCAGAAACAAGTTGTGAGAAGAGATCTCGTAAACGCTGGTGGAACTGAAAATTAAAACTATGGGTGAGCTTCCCAGTAGAACAATTTATACATAAATCCATGTTCAGTAAAATAAATATATTTTCATCTGTGGATGATATATATTACTGATAAATTACGTTTGGCATATATATTGATACTTTTTAATGTATTTTTGTGTTTTTCTGTATATATATATATATATATATATATATATATATATATATATATATACACACACACACACACACACACTCTCCAGATTTTATAAAATATGAAATATATGTCTCTTATATACACTCCATCAATTCATTCATGTTCATGTATGTGGATTTATAATCAACTTTTTACAAGATTATTCTCAGAAATATTCATCTACCTGAAATACATATTTGTTTCCCAGTATGAGAACTAACTTCAATCAATGGTGCTTACAAATCCTAATATTTCTACAGTAACAGACCCAGTTTAACATCAATGCAAGTAGATTCCTATGGGACTTAATGTCTATTTTGACCTTTATTTTAATTCAACACTCGTACATTAGTATTTCTTCAGTTTTTGCACATCATAGGACATATATTTCATCCACAAGTTAGCAAATTAATAAGAATTTGTTTCACTTCCTGCTTCAGAACATATGAATTCTTCCATGTTACTTGACTGGTCTTTTCATGAGACTTCTTTCCAAACACATTATTTTCGATTTCCATAATCAATTTTGAAGCTAAACTCACACACTCTTCATGATAAACTATAACATTAATATTACCATTAGATGTAAAACTGGTTGGAATGAATGTATGCATATCAATATAAAATTTCCTGTATATTTTCACATTTCAATTCAATCCATTATTTAAAGTTGGAACCAGTTATGTTATTTATTCACTGTATGGTCTATTAATGCATTATCTCTATATTCATAAACACAGTGTACACCTATTTGTCCCCCCATTACTAATTTGTACCTCTTCAAAATATTGCTCCCAGAAATGGTGGAAGAAATACTGATGTCACCTTATCTATATATACATTTTATCACAGTAATATTCTGGACACAAAAAGCAAAGGTCAAACTCATGATTGTATCAAAGCCTAAATGGAAAGTGAGCATGGATTACCAAAAACAACCATGTCCTGGTTACCTAATGCTCTCAAATGTCAATCCTATTGATGACTACATATTTGTTTCTTCCTAAGATTATATATTCAACCTCAAGCCTGTTGGAAATGTTTAATTCTATCACTCACTTTACACTTTGCCTGATTTCCTAATATCTCTATTGATATCTGCTTTCCTACATATTTTCCCTAGTTCATCATTGTGATTCATACTTCACATATGCTGACATTTACATTCACTCTCTACCCGAAACTCTATTGCTAAAGAACTTTTGGTCCAAATCCTATACTCACTCTTCTTTATAAACCTACTGACTATCTTACTAATCCTACTGACTATCACTTTTTAACTCGATGTTCTCTTCAACAATCAATCATTCAAGGTAAAAGGTCCTATGCCATTTTATATCAATTCATCTGAGACACATGTGCAGAACATAATTCAAACCTAAGTATCCCACTCAAGGGCCCAATGCCCTTCTGGCTTCATATCTTACCTACATTTCTGTTTTCATACTTATATTTCACCTATATATTCTTGTAAATATCACAGGTTCCCAATACCATTATTCATCCGGCAGAGAGATTCCTAACCCAAATCGAACATGTTATTAACCCTAAATATACACTGTTACCTCAATCTAACTTTACAGAAGAGGAGGGACAGAGTTTCTCTTTAAATACCGGAATGTAGGGAATCTTCCACCTGCTGAGAACATCAAAGGTCCATGTAGAAATAATCCCTGGAGAAGATGTAGGCAGCTGTGAAGTTCCCGAGAGAGCAAAAGTCATCTTCCATGGCAAACAACCTGGTGAGGATGAAGGGATGTGTCTGTATCAGCCTCTATCAACTTAATGTAGAGAAGATAGACCAAACCAGGCCTGTGTGAAGAGGTGTTCCCAGGTGCCTATGGTTGATATACCATTCTAACTTTTGAAAGTGTTACAGGAAGTAGGAACAGCCTCCATCTCATGGGCCCTTAGAAGTAACTATTTGGACAAAGTTGTTGCCAAAGCAGTGACCTCATTCAGTTTCTGAAGGAAGTGACCTCACCTCACTTCCTTTGTGATGGAACTCTCTGAACTTGGGATCCAGGAAGAATGGCACCCAGAGCCAGTCGCAGTCCCAGGCCCAGTGGTCTCACTTGCTTCAATTTACCAAGGACAGAGTCAGTCTTTCTTAGTGCCTACAGATGTGAGGATGTTCAAATGCCAGAAAAGCTCTGAAGAGGGGCCTTTCCTGAGAAAGCAGGTAGTGGCTCACCCATGGCTAATGACAACTTCACAGAATTGGCCAAGGAGACCAGATTTGAGACAGGACAGGCCATTTGGGGGGAATATAGTATGGCCCACCATTCAGAGGACACTCTGGGTAATCACAGAACTACTTGGAGCAAAGGTGGTGCCTTTGTGGGTGTGGGTGTATGTTCATGGTCTTGTCTCATGTTCTGAGAATAGGTAGGAAAGACTGTTTGTTTGGATTGGCGTGGACTGTTTCTAGTTAGTCGTTTTGCAATGCGAGTGCTTCTATGTCTATGTATCCCACTGTGTCCGTGGTTGTAGACATTAGAAATAAGAATGCATCAAAGGATGTGTCCTGTCTAGTAGAAAGCTTCCCAGCATTCATCTTGCCCAATTTATAAATGGACTGTGGCTTTTGTTATCAAAGGGCAACACCTGATATCTTCATAAGTTTCTGTTTTCTTTCTGAATTCTGGACACTCTGCAGAATAGCTTCATGGTTTTGTGTCCAAGATATTTACCACCTAAAAGCTCTGTTATATGGCCATGTAGTGGGTAGCTAGTGTGACCAGGAAAGTCTCAGTGGAGAAACCCTGATTTGGGCTTTTTGCTTACCTATTGTTCTGTTGCCCTGAATATCAGGAAGGTATTTACCACAGGCCAATTCTTTGTGAAGCCTGAAGAAAAAAGTTTTCAAATGGAAATGAATGGACATCACCTGTAGCTCTTTGCTTAATTGCTTTGGAAATGGATTTGTCTGAAACAGCCTCTTGGCCCTGTGTGAGGCTGTGGTTAGATTCTCAGCACCTGATGGATCCCATGTTTTCATCCAAAACCAAAATGATCAAAAGAGCAGTCATTGCGGATGAAGTCTCTTGCCGTCCTCTGTAAGGTTCCTGACCTCCATCAAGTGAGAAGAGGGATTCTTTGGGTCAAATGCATTCTTCAAAGCCAAGGAGAGGCAAGCCCAAAGGTGCTTGCATTTTCTCATGCTTCCAATTCACATAAAGAATCTAAACCCCACAGTCAGTCGTCCTCAAATTGGAGAAGCAGAGCAGTATTAACGGCACACTATTTGATCACTCCAGGTTCACAGGAAGGTGTTCAGGCCACCCCGACTTTAGGCAAATGAGGGGCAAGGGAGCTAACTTTGGACACTATCTTGTTCTGCATCCCTCATGGAAACCTCCAGCCAGAGTTTATAATGAGTATCTATATGGAAGAAGATGAGGGCCTTGTGGGTGTGTTTGGGTTTTAATTTTGGAAGTTTTTGTGGCGGTTGAAAAAGATGACTGGCTCCACCTGGTCTTGAACTCTGGTGTGATTCCCCTTAGAGACTGAGTTCTGGAACTGACCTCAGAGAATTATTGCCATGAGTTGTGTTGGGATTTTAGGAGGCCATGAATGACAGTCGCCCTTTGAAACTGAGATCTGTGCCCAGAAAGGCTTTCCACAAGGCACGAGGAATCTCAGCCAGAATATCACATGATTTTATTCTGAAAGACTTGGCAGCCATAGTTGAGAGGCAAAACACACATGATCTCACATTGCAGACCTCAATGGGCCTGGCTTCATGTGACCTTTTGGCGACCCTTTGGGAAGCCTTGCCTGTGAGTGTTCTCCAGAGCTTTCATTGAAATGAGCTTCCTCAACATTTAATGGTTCCTGAGTGAATTGAAAATCATAGTGCCTCCAACTTCATCCTTGAAAAATGGCTAGAGAAATACCATGGAATTTTTGAAATTTTCATGACCAGGTGGCACTGGAGAACTTTTTGATGTCCAGTTGCTGATCATGAGTATACCAGACAGTTCCTTGATTGACTGCGTTTCTTAAAAATGGTGTAGAACAGAGATGCCAGTAAGTTGGAGCCTGCTGAGTAGTGGGCCTAGAACAGTGGTGGGCAGGTGTGTGATAAAACATCTGTGTTGGGGCCATGTAGATCTGCCATTGGCTTCCAAATGGCTTGTAACTGACATGGTGCAGCAAGCAGACCCTTATATGTAAAGGCATCTTGTTATATGGAGAGGTTTCAGGGCAATGTTCAGAATCAGGATGCTATGGTCAAGGGGGCAAACTATGTGAAATAGAAGCCTGACTGGTGCATTCTCCTGCAGACCCTGAGGCACCACATGTGACAGAACTCCCTCCAGCACTCTGACCAAGTTGAACTCCTTGTATTTGTGAAGCAAATAACAAACTCCCAGTGCTCTACTAAGAAAAGTAGAGCATGATCAATTAGCTTCACAGTCCACACAGAGAGACCCTTAGACTCCAGTTGCCACAGTTTACCTACAAAGTGAGAATTCAGCACTGCTGCCTCATGTTCATTGGAAAATAAGATACCATGTCCCCCAGGTCACATAGATGCAGACCAGTTTTGATGCTCTCACTATAGAGGAAGCTAAAGCTTCGGACCACAACATACATTTTAAGTGCCCAAACTCAGAGGCAGTTTCTCAATATGTCTTTAGGCCTGCAGAGCTCCATGTTTGTGGAGTGTTTACCCTGTCCCTTACTTTTGGAAACTCCTCTACCACCTCCAAGCTTGTGAACACCGAGAATATTCCATTCCAGATATGTATTCACAGATTTTCTAACTCTTCTCCTCTAATTGTGTCTTATTAGGGGAGAAGGTAATGTCAAGGCATTGTTCTGAATGAGAGTGGGAAGATTTTTGTATCACACATATTTGCAAACACAATGGGTTTATTTTCCTATTTTCTATTCGAAATACTGAATCTCTGACACTAATCCATAACCTACTAGACTCTGACTACTAATCCTAATATGATGGAGAATAGTAACCCTAACAGAATGGAAATACAAACAGTTCAGAGAAGGCATGGTGTATACTTGGACTTCCCTTTTGCATTATATGGGGTTGGAGTTATAAATATAGTCAATGTTTATTGAAATATTTCTCCATGTGTTTTTAACGTTAACAAATATGTGAATTCCTCTCTCCTTTCTCTGTCACCTATTCAGCACATGTATTTTTATATGCTCATATAGAATACTACCTGGTATCACACAGACTTTCTTCTGAGGTGGCTGACTTGGCAGATACAAATTGTGAGAAGAGATCACTCCTCCTAAACCCTTTTGGAACTGAAATTTCAAACTATGGGTGAGCCTCCTAGTTGAACAACATTATACATAAATCCATTTTCAGTAATATGTATTTTTTTGGATATGTGAAGGATATATATTTCATTTTGAATTTCGATTGGCATATATATTGCTACTTTTTAATGTCTGTGAGTGTGTTTCTGTGTGTGTGTGTGTGTGTATATATATATATATATATATATATATATATATATATCACTCTCCAGATTTTTCAAAATATGAAATATATGTGTCTTATTATACACTCCCTAAAATCATTCATATTCACGTATGTGGATTTATAATCAACTTTTCACAAGATTATTCTCAGAAATTCAGATTATTCATTCACCTGAAATACATGTTTGTTTCCTAATACTGAAAACTAACTTCAGTAAATGCTGCATACAAAGCATAATATTTCATCATTGCCTGATGGCCACGAATAGAGTGCATCATACCCAGTGTAACGCGCCACTGCACAGGTGAATAACGAGATAGAACCACAAAAAACTATCTTGTTAAGAACTTACAGCAAAATGGGGGTGCACCAAAACCTATAAGAAAGATTTTTAGCAATGAGATCTGGTAATTGGGTCTGAAAAACGAGCCAAATGTGCAACCGGAGATCTGGTCTGACTGATCCTCAAAACAATAGAGTGTCTGGGTTCCAATAGACACCCTCCACACCCAACAAATGACAGGCCCAGAATACAGATTGAACTGCAGAGAAGCATCACTCAGGGGAAATCTAGTCTAGCAGGAGAAACCAGGACTAGCAGGAGAAACCAGGGGACTAGAGGCCAGGCTCTTGTGACTGGGAAGCTGGAGAACACAGAAGCGCAGGTGACAGTCCACCTGCTGTCCGCGTGAATGGGCGTCTGGAGAACACCGGCGCACAGGAGACCGACTGCGCCACTGGGTGGCCTGTGATTGCCCACCCGCCAGTGACCTAGAGCTGAAACCAACTGGAGACAGTCCAGTTCCATCCCCGTATTCGAACATTTCGGCAAGGAGCCTGGGCCCGCCAAAGCAGAGGGGTGACGTCACTGGAGCTCGGCCTTCGGAATTCCCTACAAGTGGATTACACTTTAGCAGGCATAGTCTACCAACACAAAGGAGAGACAACAGAGATACACAACACCGAAACAAATCTATAGAATAAAACAGAAACACAACAATCAAATAGAGCTGGAAAGTAACATGAGTATCATGAAAAAACAAGGGAAAGAAAGGAGTACAAACAATGCAGGACAACTTAATTCTACAGGAGGACTAGAAGCATCAGAAACAGGGATAGGGAAAGAACTTAAGGCATACCTAACTCAGATGGAAAGGAATATTAGAGAAGACATGAGGCAGCAAGTCCAAGCAATAAAAGTATATTTTGAAAATGAATTAAACAAACAAACTCAAATGGCAAACAACGAGCTTTACCAGGAGATAGAGATCTTAAAAGAAATCAAACAGTAATACTAGAAATGCAGGAAAGTATTAACCAAATTAAAAACTCAAACGAGAATATTACAAATAGACTAGATCAAGCAGAAGTCAGAATATCAGATAATGAAGACAAAGTTTATCAACTTGAAAAGAATATAATCAACACAGAAAAGAGGCTTAAATCCCACTAGCAATCTATTCAAGAGATATTGGATGTCATAAAAAATGAGAGTCATTGGGATAGAAGAAGGCATAGAGATTCAAACCAAAGGAATGGAGAACATATTAAATAAAATAATTCTAGAAAACATCCCAGAGATGAAAGATGGATCGGATTGTCAAATCCTGGAAGCCTACAGGACCCCAAACATTCAAAACCATAATAGACAAGCTCCAAGACATATAATTATGAAGATAGCCAACATACAGAACAAGGAGAGAATATTAAACACTATAAGAGAAAGGAGGCAGATTACATTCAGGGGAAAACCAATTAGGTTAATGACTGATTTTTCATCACAGACTTTGAAAGCGAGAAGATCCGTGAACAATGTATTTCAAATGCTGAAAAATAATGGATTCCAACCAAGAATACTGTATCCGGCAAAATTAAGGTTCAGATTTGAAAACGAAATTAAAGTCTTTCACAATAAACAAAAGTTAAAAGAATTCGAAGCCAGAAAACCAGCACTGCAAAGCATTTTGAGCAAAATAATACAAGAAAAGGAATTGATAAATAGTGCCGAAAACTAACAGCAGGAGGTATCTCAGTAAAGGGGGAGGAAAATAACCAAAAAAGTAAAAACTAGCCAAACTAAAACATAATAAATAAATAAACATGATTGGAAGAACAAATCATATTTCAATTGTAACCTTAAATGTTAATGGCCTAAATTCACCAATCAAGAGAATGGGCTAGTAACCTGGATCAAAAAAATAAATCCAACAATATGCTGCCTTAAGGAGACACATATGATAGGAAAAGACATACACAGGGTGAAGGTAAAATGTTGGGAAAAATCATACCACTCACATGGCCCTCAGAAGCAAGAAGGAGTGGCCATACTCATGTGGAATAAAATCAACTTCAAACCTAAGTTAATCAAAAGGGATAAAGAAGGACACTATATTCTGTTAAAAGAAACCATCCACCAACAAGACATAACAATTCTGAATTTGTATGCACCAAGCAATGGAGCTGCAATGTTCATAAAACAAACTCTCCTCAAGTTCAATAGCCAAATAGACTACAACACAATAATTATGGGTGACTTCAAGACACCACTCTCGGCATTAGACAGATTCTCTAGACAAGAACTGAATAAAGAAACTATCAAACTCAACAGCACAATTTGTAACCTAGACTTAAACGACATATATAGAATATATCAGCCATCATCAAGTGGATACACGTTCTTCTCAGTTTCACATGGATCCTACTCAAAGATAGACCATATATTATGCCATAGGGCAATTCTTAGTAAATATAAAAGCATGGAGATTATACCATGCACTATATCTGATAATAATGGAATGAAACTGGAAATCAATGATGAAAGAAGGAAGGAAAAATCCTACATCACATGGAAAATGAACAACATGCTACTGAATGATCAATGGGTTACAGAAGACATAATGGAGGAGATAAAAAAAATTCTTAGAGACAAATGACAATACAGACACAACATACCGGAATCGATGGGACACAATGAAAGCAGTTTAAGAGGGAAGTTCATTTCTTGGAGTTCTTTCCTCAAAAAAAGAAAAAAATCAACAAATAAATGAACTCACACTACACCTCAAAAACCTAGAAAAGGAAGAGCAAAACAACAGCAAATGTAGTAGAAGACAAGAAATAATTAAATTTAGAGCAGAAATCAACAAAATTGAAACAAAAAAAATAAAAAATTTGATAAAACTAAAAGTTGGTTCTTTGAAAAAATAAATAAGATTGACAGGCCCACAGCCATGCTAATGAAGAGAAGAAGAGAGAGAACTCAAATTACTAACATACGGGATGAAACAGGCAATATCACAACAGACACTACAGAAATACAGAAGATAATTAGAAAGTATTTTGAAACACTATATCCCAATAAAATAGAAGATAGTAAAGATATCGATGAATTTTTTAAGTCATAAGATCTGCCCAGATTGAGTCAGGAAGACACACGCAATTTAAACAGACGAATAACAAAGGAAGAAATGAAAGAAGCCATCAAAAACTACCAACCAAAAGAAGCCATGGACCGGATGGGTATACAGCGGAGTTCTACAAAACCTTTAAAGAAGAATTAATACCAATATTTTTCAAGCTATTTCAAGAAAAACAGAAAGAAGGAGCTTTTCCAAATTTATTCTATGAGGATAAATCACCCTGATCCCAAAACCAGACAAAGACACTTCAAAGAAAGAAAACTACAGACCAATATCTCTAATGAACTTCGATGCAAAACTTGTCAATAAAATCCTGGCGAATCGAATACAAAAGCATATCAAAAAAATTGTGCACCATGATCAAGTAAGATTCATCCCTGGGATGCAAGGCTTGTTCAATATACGGAAATCAATAAATGCCATTCACCACATCAATAGACATAAAGACAAGAACCATATGATCATCTCAATAGATGCAGAAAAAACATTTGACAAAGTTCAGCATCACTTTATGTTCAAAACACTAGAAAAACTAGGGATAACAGGAATGTACCTCAACATTGTAAAAGCTATATATGCTAAACCTCAGGCTAGCATCATCCTAAATGTGGAAAAACTGAAGGCATTCCCTCTAAAATCTGGAACAAAACAGGGATGCCCTCTATCACCACTTCTATTCAATTTAGTTCTTGAAATACTAGCCAGAACAATTAGACAGACAAAAAAAATTAAAGGCATAAAAATAGGAAAAGAAGTATTTAAATTATCGCTATTTGCAGATGTCATGAAAATATATTTAACAGACCCCAAAGGGTCTACAATGAAACGGCTAGAGTTAATAAATGAATTCAGCAAAGTGGCAGAATATAAAATTAACACGCATAAATGAAAGGCATTCCTGTATGTCAGCAACACAACTTCTGAAATGGAAATGAGGAAAACCACTCCATTCACAATATCCTCAAATAAAATAAGATACTTGGGAATCAACCTAACAAAAGACGTGAAAGTTTTATATACTGAAAACTACAGAACCCTAAAGAGACAGAGAGAAGAAGACCTTAGAAGATGGAAAAACAAAAGACCCAGAATAGCAAAAGCAACTCTAAACAGAAAATATGAATCTGGAGGTATAGTGATACCCGAGTTCAAACTGTACTAAAAGCAATAGTAACAAAAACAGCGTGGTACTGGTAACAAAATAGGCAGGTGGAACAATGGTACAGAATAGAGGACACAGAAACCAATCCTCAAAATTACAACTTTCTTATATTTGAAAAAGGGGCTAAAAGCATGCAATGGAAGTAGGATAGCATCTTCAAACAATGGGGTAGGGAAAATTGGGGAAAGATGGGGCAAGGGAGAGAAGTGAACAACAGCAGATGAGGTAGAGAAAGAAGATGGGAGGGGATGGGAGGGGGTATAGTAGGGAATAGTAGGGGATAGGAAATGTAGCAGAATACAACAGTCACTAATATGACATTATGTAAAAATGTGAATGTGTAACCGATGTGATTCTGCAACTCGTATTTGGGGAAAATTGGGAGTTCATAACCCAATTGAGTCAAATGTATGAAAGATGATATAGGATGAGCTTTGTAATGTTTTGAACAACCAATAAAAAATAAATAAATAAAGGTTTAAAGTTGAGTGGGAAGAAATCAGCTAAAAAAGAGTTGAGATGCATTCATTTTGCTAAGCAGAAACTTTGTTTTGTGTACTTGTAACTATCACAAATTTATTTTACCAGAAAACTGGCTTTTAAAAATGCACATAATTGAGATTAAAGGATAATCCACTTACCTTCAAGAAAAACTCATAGCATTTCCTATATTTTTCATATTTTATTTTTGTGTGAATATTTTGACATGGACCAGGTCTAGACTTAGGCTATTCTTCCAGAATACTACCTCATCTGACAAGTTGGTACAATGTGTTGGATTGTTCTTTTCATCTTTTATTTAATAGTTTCTAGATGATAATGTGTATTTTTCCATATGTTTGTTTGGACATACATACCCAACTATATCTTTGCATTTTCTGTTTTACTGGGGAAGAGACTCATCAAAAGCTCTTTATTATATGTATCAACAATCAAACATTTAGAGCATGCAATTATACATAATTTTGCATGAAAATATTTTTGTACCATTTTTATAAAGATTTAGAATTATTAATACTGTCCCTACTGTAATTAGTAACTCCTTACAAAAAGAATTAATCAATTGACTTTATATCAATTATGAATATGAAAAAAACTAAAATAAGTATTTGGCAATTAATATGCAATTGATAGAAAGTGAAATCACAAGAAAGCCATTTAAAATGTCAGTGCATATGGTCCTTAAATAATAGGTTGTTCAAAAAAAAATTCTCTAATTCAAAAGAGTTAATATGCCATATTACAGCTAAATGTGATATAAAAACCTTAAATTATCAGTATTGATAAATAAGAATGATACCTGTTTACTTAAATATGTTTATTTGATTTTCACTGTAAGATGTTAATTCTGGAAGACTTGAGAATTAAGAAAGACTTGGTCTATATTATTTCTAACAGGCTGATCAAAGTACTTTTAAATATATATGTATATATATATATATATATATATAACACATATGCATGAATATAGATACATATGCATAATAAATGTATTGTAATATATTTATCAGGTGGTTATAATTTTTAAATTTTCTCAAGAAAAAAGAATGACTATAAAAAACAGTTTTAAATGTAAATTTCATAGCATAGTACTGTTTGTAATGCTATGAGAGAAAAATACTTATGGAGGGAAAATGAAAAAGGAAGAGAGAGAAGGGGGAAAATGAGGAAGAAAGTGAGTAAAGAATAGGGAGAGGAGTGTTTGATGAAAAGATAAAAGTGGAGGGGCTGGGTTTGTGACTCAGTGTTAACATGCTTGTCTAGCATGTGTGAGGCAGTGGGTTATATTCTCAGCACCACATACGAATAAATAAAATGAAGGTCTATCAACAACTGAAAAAATAAAAAAAGGAGAAATATTACCAAAATTCCAAGATTTTATGAATGTTAAATACAAAAAATTATGTTGCATAGCCTTATGTAAATTCTAGACTCCCCAAAATAATCATTAAATGCTAGATTATTAGTGTTATAACTAAAAATCCATTGCTCTTTCTTCTACATTCTGTGACATGCTAGTGCTAAAATAAATTGTATTATAACACCAAAATAAAATTCTAATATTTATACAGTAACTGACCCAGTTTAACATCAATGCAAGAAGATTCCTATGTGATATAATGTGTATTTTGACGTTCATTTTTATTCAACACTGGTACATTACTATTTCTCCAGTTAATGCACATCATAGGATGTATATTTCATCCACAATTTAGCAAATATATACACATTTGTTTTGCTTTCAATCACTTTTGCTTCAGAACACATGTATTCCTCCATGTTTCTTGACTTCTCTTTTTGTGACACTTCTTTCCAAACACATTATTTTCGATTTCCATTATCACTTTTGAAGCAAAACTGACACACCCGTCATGATAAAACATAACACTAATATTACCATTAGATGTAAAACTGGTTTAAATGAATGATTGTACATCAATATAAGATTTCTTGTATACTTTCAGATATCAATTCAATCCATTATTCAAAGTGAAACCAGTTATATCATTTATTCACAGTATGGTCTATTCATGCATTGTCTATATATTGATAGACACATGGTACACCTCTGTGTACTCCCAACAATAATTTCTATATCTTCAAAATATTGCTCCCAGAAATGGTGGAAAAAATATGCATGTCAACTGATCTACATATACATTTTATCACAGTAATATTCTGGACACAAAATGCAAAGGTCACACTTATGACTGTCCCAAAGCCTAAATGGAAAGTGAACATGGATTACTAAAAACATCCATGTCCAGGTTGCCTAATGCTCTCAAATGTCAATCCTATTGGTGATTACATATGTGTTTCTTCCTAAGACTACATTTTCAATCTCACCCTGTTGAAACTGTCTAAACCCCTCACTCATTTTATAATTTGCCTGATTTCCTACTCTCTATTCACATCTGCTTTCCTACTTTTTTCCCCAGTTCATCATTGTGACTGACTCTTCACATGTGCTGACATTTATATTCAATCTCTACCAGAAACCCTATTGCTAAAGAACTTTTGGTCCAAATTCTATACTCAATCTTCTTCGTAATCCTACCGACTATATTCCTAATCCTAGCAAAAATCCCGTTTTTAACTGGATGCTCTCTTCTACATTCAATCATCGAAGGTACAAGGATCTATGCCATTGCATATCAATTTATCTGAGACATATGTGCAGAACATAATTCAAAGCTAAGTATCCCACTCAAAGGCCAAATTCCCTTCTAGGATTCAAATCTTACCTAGATTTATATTTCAATACTTATATTTCACCTATATTTTCATGTAAATATCGCAGGTTTCCAATAACATTGTTCATCAAGCAGAATGATTCCTAACCCATATTGAACATGTTATTAATCCTAACCATACACTGTTCCTCAATCTAACTTTACAGAAGAGCAGAGACAGAGTTGGTATTACAATACAGGAATGTATGGATCTTCCACCTGCTGAGAACCTCAAAGGTCCATGTAGAAATAATCCCTGGAGAATGTGTAGGATGCTATGAACGACCTGGGAGGGCAAAAGTCATCTTCCATGGCAAAAAAAACATGGTCAGGATAAAGGGTTGTGTCTTAATCAGAATCTCTCTTCTTAATGTAGAGAAGATGGACCAAACCAAGCCTCTGTGGAGAGCTGTTCCCCAGTACCTATGGTTGATATACCATTCTAACTTATGAAAATGTCAGAGCAAGTAGGTGCAGCCTCCATCTCATGGGACCCTTGGAAGCATCTGTTAGGACAAAGTGGTTGCCAAGGCTGTGACCTCATTCAGTTCCTTAAGGAAGTGACCTACCTCACTTTCTTGGTGATGGAATCTCTGAACTTGGGATCCAGGAAACCAGGCACACAGAGCCAGTCCCAGTACCAGTCCCAGTGGTCTCACTTGTTTGGATTTACCAAGGACAGAGTCAGTCTTTCTTGGTACCTACTGATGTGAGGATGGCCAAATGCCAGAAAAGCTCTGAAGAGAGGCCCTTCCTGAGAAAGCAGAAAGTGGCTCACCAATGGATCCTCACAACTTCACAGAGTTGGCCAAAGAAAACAGATCTGAGACAAGACAGGCCATTTTGGGGTAACATAGTATGGCCCACCATTCAGAGGACACACTGTATAGTCACAGACCTACTTGGGGAAAGGAGGTGCCTTTGTGGGTGTGGGTGTGAGTTTTTGGTTCTGTCTCATCTTCTGAGAATAGGTGGAAAAGGCGGGTTTTTTTTTTGGTTTGGTGTGGACTCTTTATAGTAGGTCGTTTGACAAGGTGAGTGTTTCTTTATCTATGTATTCCACTGTGTCCATGGTTGAAGACATTAGAAAAGAGAATGCATCAAGGATGTGTCCTGTCTATTAGGAAGCTTCCCAGCATTCATCCTGCCCGATTTATTAATGGACTGTGGCTTGTCTTATAGATGTGCAACACCTACTAAATTCCTAAGTTCAGGTTTTCTTCCTAAATTCTGGCCACTCTCCAAAATAGTCTTATGGATTTGTGTCCAAGATATGTACCCCTCCAAGCTCTGTGACATGGCCATGTACTGGATAGCTGAAGGAAATGGGAGCATCTCAGAAAACACAGATATCAGTGTGACCAGTAATGTCTCAGTGGAAAAACCCTTCTTTTGACCTTTTGCTTACCTATTGTTCTGTTGACCTGAATGTCAGGAGGTCTTTGCCTCAGTCCACCCATTTGGGAAGACTGATGAAAACTGTTTTCAAATGGAAATGCATGCGCATCACCTGTCGCTCTTTGTTTAATTGCTTAGGATAAGGATGTGTCTGATTCAGCCTCTTGGCCCTGTGTGATGCTGTGGCTTAGATTCTCAGCACCTCATGGATCTAAAGAAAGATTCCATGTGTGTATCCAAAACAAAAATGGTAAAAAACCACGCTGACTTTAGGAAAATAAGTGGCAAGGGAGCTCTTTTGAACACTGTCTTGGGCTGCGCCCCTCATGGAAAACTCCAGCAAGAGGTTATGATTAGTGTCTATATGGAAGAGGATGAGGGCCTTGTGGGAGTGTTTTGGTTTTAATTGTGTTTATTTGTGTGGTGGTTGGAAGTGATGACTGGGTCCACCTGGGCTTGAACTCTGGTGTGATACCCTTAGAGACTGAGGTCTAGAACTGACATCAGAGAAGTATTGCCATGAATTGTGTTGGGGTTTTAGGAGGCCATGCATGAGAGTCGCTCTTGGAAACTGAGATCTTGGACCAGGGTAGCTTTCCACAGAACACTGGGAATCTCAGCCAGGATATCACATAATTTCATTCTGAAAGACTTGGCAGCAATAGTTGAGAGTCAAAACTCACATGGACCTCATATTGTAGACCTCAATGGGCCTGGCTTCATGTGACTTTTTGGTCATTCTTTGGGAAGACTTTCCTCTGAGAGTTCTCCAGAACTTTCATTGAAATAAACTTCCTCAACATTTAATGGTTCCTGAATAAATTTAAACCCACAGTGCCTCCAACTTCATCCTTTAAAAATGGCTAGATAAGTACCATGACATTTTTTAAATTCCCATGACCAGATGGCACTGGAGTAACTTTGGATCTTATGCTGTTGATCATGAGTGTACAAGACAGTGCCTTGATTGACTTGGTTTCATGAGAATGGTGTAGAACAGAGATGACAGTAATTTGGAGACTGCTGAGTTGGGGCCTAGAGCAGTGATGTGCAGGTGTGTGATAAAACATCTGTGTTGGGGCCATGTGGATCTGCTATTGGCTTCCAAATGGCTTGTGACTGACATGCTGCAGCCAGCAGACCCTTATATGTAAAGGCATCTTGTTATATGGAGATTTTTCAGGGCAATGTTCAGAATCAAGTTGCTATGGTCAAGGGGGCAAGCATGTGCGATAGAAGCCTGGTTGGTGCATTTATATGCAGACCCTGACACACCACATGTGACAGAAATCCCTCCAGCACTGTGCCCCAGTTGAAATCCTTGTATTTCAAGAAGCAAATACCAAACTCCAAGTGCAGCAGCAAGAAACACCACGAAAACTGGAGGATTACCAACTGGGTTCTCAGTCCAAACAGGGAGACACTTAGCCCCAAGTTGCCACAGTTTACCTACAAAGAGAGAATTCAGAACTGCTGCCACATGTTCATTAGGAAAATAAGAAACAACATCCTCCAGGTCACATAGATGAAGACCCAGCTTTGATGGTCTCACTACAAAGAAAGCTAAAGCTTCTGACAACAACGTATATTTCAAGTGCCCAACCTCAGAGGCAGTTTCTCAAGAAGTCTTTAGGCAAGCAGAGCTCCATGTTTCTGGAGTGTTTACCCTTTCCCTTACTTTTGGAAACTCCTCTACCACCTTCAAGGTTGTGAACTCCTGAGCATTTTCCATTCCAGATATGTATTAAAAGATTTTATAATTCTTCTCCTCTAATTGTGTCTTACTTGGGGCGAAGGTAATGTCAAGGCATTTTTCTGGATGAGAGTGGAAAGATTTTTGTTTAGCATATGTTTGCATACACATTGGTTTCATTTTCCTATTTTCCATTTGAAATACTGAATCCCTGACACTAACCCATACTGTACTAGAATCTGACTACTAATCCTAATATGATGGAGAAAAAGAATCCTAACAGAAAAGAAATAGAAGCTGTTCAGAGAAGGCATGGTATATATTTGGACTTGCCTTTTGCAAGTAGGTGTTATAATTCTAGTCATTTTTTAATTGAAATAGTCCTCCATGTGTTTTTAAAGTTAACAAATATGTGAATTCCTGTCTCCCTTTCTCTGTATCCTATTCAGCACATCTATTTTATATGCACATAAAGAATCCTACCTTTTATCACGTGTATATTTTTGTGCGGTAGCTGATTTGGCAGATACAAATTTTGAGAAGAGATCACTCCTCCTAGATGCTGTTGGAACTGAAAATTGAACCTATGGGTGAGCTTCCTAGGAGAACAACATTATACATAAATCCCTGTTAAGTAAATTGAATATTTTTAGATCTGTGAATGATGTATATTTCATGGTGAATTTCGATTGGCATATATGTTGCTACATTTTAAAATTTGTGTGTGTGTGTGTGTGTGTGTATACACACATACACACTCTCCAGATTTTTCAAAATATGAAATATATGTGTCTTATTTACACTCCCTAAATTCATTCATGTTCAAGTATGTGGATTTATAATCAACTTTTCACAAGATTATTTTCAGAAATATTCATCCACCTGAAATTCATATTTGTTTTCTATTACTGAAAACTAACTTCAGTGAATGGTGCATACGTATCCTGTTGATAGTCACAGCCGAAGGGGCCACAGCAAACTTCCAGGTGCCAGCAAACTTTCAGCTGCAGGCTGATGATTGGCTCACAGCGGCCTTAGCAACTTCTTGCTCATTGTCTCCTCTGTGGTGATGCTCATTGGAGATGCTCATTGAGATGTTTCCCCACCTTTCAGACTTCCAGCTTATGATTGGCTCACAGCAGCCCCAGCAACATCTAGCTGATTGGCTCCTCTGCGGTGATGCTTATTGGGCTGTTTCCCTGCCCATTCACACCATGGAACTGCTCATTGGGGGACTTTTTTGGCTCTGCCCACGTGACCCAGCCAATCTGCCTCAAGAGCAGGAGGATTGTGAGAAGTGGATAGAGGCTTGTGTGGGAGGGAGAGGCTTTTGGGAAGCTGGTGTTGGGAGTTGGGGTTCTGAGGATTTTTCCTGAGAGGCTGTTTTGCTTGGCGTGTGTGGTTCTAAAAATAAAGTTAGTTTCTTTTGACAAGTGGATTCTGATTGTGCCCAACCAGACAGCGGCATTTGGTGGCTCATATGGGGAGCGACTGAGGGTAACTGATAAGGTAAACTGCGCGCTCTTGAGGGCAGGGCAAGAGGATGGGTAGCCATTTTATGATTCCTCTTTTGTTTTAAGTTGCCTGTCCCTGGAGATGAGTGAGATGGTAGAAAAACTGCTCACATCTGAGGAAAAACTATTTGTGTCTGAGGAACAGATAGGGAGAAAGGCTATAATAATTTTTTGTTGTTCCATTTTTATTTCGTTCTATCTCTTTTTTTGTTTGGTGTTATTTTGTTGGTTTTTATTATAGTAGAAATATGGGATCAAAAATTAGTAAAAAAAAAACCAAAAAAGTGTTAAGTAAATTGTTAGAGGAAGGAGGCATCCCAGTAAAATCAAGAGCAGGCATGGCAATTGTTGATACAATACAAAAATGTAGACCATGGCTTTTTAAGGAGGAGTTGTTAAATATATCACAATGGAACCATCATGGTGCAGATTTAAAAAGAATAGAAAAGAAAAGCCCAGGGATTCTGCCAGTTGGCACATTGCCATTGTGGACATTCATATCTTGTTTGCTTAGTTCAAAGCCTTCAGTTCAGTCAATGGTAGAGGAAGAAGAAGACATATTGATTCAAGTAAAACAGAAGGTGTCTCAAGTTAGTCAGACAGAAGAAAAAATTCAAGTAAAAGAGAAGGTCTCTCGAGCTAGTCAGATGGAGGAAACTATTCAAGTAAAAGGGAACGTCTCTCGAACTAGTCAGACAGAGGAAAAAATTCAAGTAAAAGAGAAGGCCTCTAAAGCTAGTTAGAGAAAGAAAGTGTAAAACAGTAAAAAACATCAGGGGAAGTTTACAACAGGAGACTGCTACTAACACCTTTCTATCACCAGATGACATAAGTGTCCAACTAACAAGGCCACTTTCTTATGCTGGGAGGCCCCCAACTCCCGCAGTTGATAGTTAGGATCCTGAGACAAGATCTCAAATATTAACATGCCCTATATTTGAGGTAGGAGGGCAGCGTGTTTACCATGCTTTAAATTTCAAAACAGTGAAGCAGCTAAAAGAGGCTGTAACAACCTATCGTCCTCAAGCACCCTTCAATGTAATCATGGTCGAATCCATTAACAACTTGAACATGAAGCCAGTGGATTGGGCTAATATGTGTAATGTTGTGCTAAATGGAGGACAAGGCATGTTATGGAAGGTTGCCAATGAGGAATGTTGAAAGGAGACAGCTAGGCGAAATGCAGGAGCTGGTTATCCTCAGAGAAATCTAGATATGTTGTTAGGAAAGGGACCTTATGAAGATCAGCAGCAGCAAATTGCATATGATCATGGTGTATGTGCACAAATTGGTGTAGATGCAATTAAGGCATGGAAGACTTTACAAGAACATGGAGGTTTACAAGGTCAATTATCTAAGGTAATACAAGGAGCTAATGAACCTTATGCTGAATTTGTAGATAGGCTTATTCAAAGAGCTACCAGAGTTTTTGGGAATACAGAACAAGCAATGCCATTACTAAAACAACTGGCTTATGAGCAAGCGAATCGTTGTTGCAGAGATATCATTAGACCATGGAAAAATGAAGATTTAAACACATTGATTTAATTATGTAGAGACATTAATGAACAAGAGCAAGTCATGGCAGCTGCAGTAAAACAGGCTTTAGTTGCCAGATACATTAATGAACAAGGGCAAATTGTGGCAGCTACAGTAAAACAGGCTTTAGATGCCAGACCAAGAACATGCTACCAATGTGAAGAAACAGGACATTTTAAAAGGAATTGGCCCATAGAAGGAGGGTTTAACAATATTAGGTATCAAAGGAGTAGAATACCAGGTATTTGGCCACAATGCCATAGAGGGAGACATTGGGCTAATGAGTGCTGTTCTCAAACCACCATAGAGGGTACTCAATTATCAAAAAATGAACAAGGACCAGGTGTTTATCCACGATATCATGGAGAAAGGCATTGGGCTCAATTGCCAAATAAATGGACAGGGGGTTCCAATGCTCCGGGGCCCCAAACCACAAATATACAGAGCACTGGAGGAACCCAGCAACCCCATCAGGGTAGTGCCCAGGACACATTGTCCATCAGATCCCTCATCAGACAAACCAGAGGGAGAACAGTGTTGGACATCTGTGCCTCTGCCAGATCAGTACTAACTCCAGAGATGGGAGTTCAAATCATTCCCACAGGGGTAAAAGGACCTCTTCCCAAAGGAACCATGGGCTTATTATTGGGATGCAGCTCTTCTACTCTAAAAGAACTTATGATAAGTCCTGGGGTGATTGATCCTGATTATGAAGGTGAAATAAAAATTATAGCCAGTTCTCCAAAGGACATATCAGTAATTTCACAAGGAGATAGAATAGCACAGTTACTAATAATACCCAGCCTATATGATAAATTTTCCAGTCGTACTGTAGAAAGATGTTATAAAGGGATTAGGCTCCACAGGTGTAGATTTGGCTATGCTTTCTTTAAATTTAGATTCTCGCCCCATGCTAAAACTAAATATTCAAGGGCATGAATTGAATGGGCTACTGGATACAGGTGCAGACATTAGCATCATCTCTCGTCAAGAATGGCAAAAACATTGGCCATTACAACAAGCCACTCAAACGCTTTGAGGCCTATAAGTGGCGACTAATCCCCATAGAAGTAAAATGGTATTAGATAGGAAGGATCATAAAGGATGTGAAGGAACTATACAGCCATATGTATTGGATCATCTTCCCATAAATTTATGGGGACGAGATGTCCTAGATCAATTAGGTTTGACATTAACAAATAACATCAACCAAAATGCAGCCACTATTATGACTAGACAAGGTTTTAGGAAAGAAAAAAGATTAGAAAAACAAGAATAAGTCATAGCAGCACCAATACAAATAAATCAAGGAACAGAGAGACATGGGTTGGATTTTCAGAAAGGGCCACTGAGACAATAAAAATTACCTGAAAATCAGAAAGACAGTATGGGTTCCTCAGTGGCCCCTGACTGAAGAAAAGATACAAGCAGTCCATGACCTGGTAAAACAACAATTAGCAGAAGGACATATACAACCGACTGTATATCCCCAAAATACTCCCATTTATGTCATCAAAAAGAAATCTGGTAAATGGAGACTATTGCAAGATTTTAGAGCCATTAATAATGAGATGGTTATTATGGGACCTGCTCAATCAGGGATTCCTCAATTGTCTGCTTTGCCAATAACCTGGTATGTTTTAGTTATAGATATTAAATATTGTTTTTTTTTCAATTATAATTCATCCTAAGGATAGTCCAGGTTTTGCTTTTACTATCCCTGCACTGATTCATGAAGGTCCTGATCAGAGATATGAATGGAAAGTACTCCCTCAAGGGATGGCTAACAGCCCAACTATGTGTCATATTTATGTTAACAAAGTAATCCAGCCACTTAGAAATCAAAATTCTGAACACAAATATTTCACTATATGGATGATGTATTATTAGCACACAAAGCTAAAAACACATTGCTAGAAAGTTATGCCACACTTACAAACTTATTAAAAATTATAATGTAGAGATAGCAATAGATAAAGTACAATTAAATTTTCCAATTAATTATTTAGGAGTTCTGTTATCCTCAACCATGGTCAGTCCACCAAAAATTCAAATACGAGTAGATCAACTCAAATCACATAACGACTTTCAAAAGTTATTAGGAGACATAAATTGGATAAGGCCTTATCTAGGTATACCAACAGGAGAGTTGGGACTTTTATTTGATATCCTAAAAGGTCTATCAGATAAAAATTCACCCCGCATGTTAACACCTGAAGCAAGAAAGGCATTAAAAATCAATGAAACATATATGGAAAATATGCATTTGGATAGAATTGATATAAGTTTGCCTTTATTATTTATTGTACTACCAACAAAAAATATTCCTACAGGAGTATTTTGGCAAGAAGGTCCATTATTATGGATACATTTATCTTATTCTCCTTACACTATTCTTACTAGGTATCCTGAGGCTTTAGAATAATTAATACTCAAAGGAATTAAAGCAGCAAAGGGAGTGTTTGGAATTTCTTCCAATAAAATTTTTACTCCATATACTCTGAATCAAATTGATGAGTTAGCTAATGAGTTAAATACTTGGGCAATAATCATTGTCCAATCTAATGTTTCATTTGATAACCACTTACCATCTAACCCTTTATTGTCTTTTTGGTCATCGCATCCTGTAATTTTTCCAAAATTGAGAAGAAAAACACTTATCATGAATGCTTCAAATATATTCACTGATGTATCAAATAATGGTACAGCAGCAATAGTTATACCTGATAAAACTTATAAATTTTTAGTACCCAAACAATCAGCTCAAAAGGTAGAGCTTAATGCAGTATTACAAGCTTTTGAGATATTTAAATATTCTGTATTTAATTTATTTTCCGATAGTCAGTATATAGTTAATGCTATAGTATCCCTTGAAGTTGCTGGTAAGATTTCTCCTTTCTCTACTGTTTTCTCTTTACTTTCCAATATAAAAAGTCTAATCTGGGACAGAAAAGATCTATTCTTTATAAGACATATCAGGGCACATCCAAAAAGAAGATGATTTGACTCAAGGCCTTATCAGCTGATATCCAAAATTCCAGTTTGACTATCCTTACATCTGAGATAGAACCAGGATGCTTTTTTCATTATCTATTTTATTATTGCCCTTTCCCAAATTCTATTTTGTTTTTTGAGCTCATACAGACCTAGTTTAATGTTTTGCTGATCAGTTCTATTTTTTGACAAAAGAGTTTTTGAACATTGCAATGGAGATTTCACGTGTAAAAAGTTATAAGGCCTTTACTATTAGGTTATGTGTTGTATGTATTATATTATGTGTGCACACTTGTGTTTTGTGTTATATGTTTGAATGTTCGTATGTCCATATATGATATATGATGAGCGCTCATAAAAAAAATGGATCCAAATATTTTTTTATTCACATTATTTAAATGGTTTAATTTAAATTGGGTAAAGAGCTGTTGAGGTTTGTTTTAAAATTTGAAAAAAAGGAGGTTAACAGATCTGTTTCCTTTCTTTCACCTTTCCTTTTCATTATATTTAATAATTATCTTCAAGACAATGTAAATAGTTAAGAAAATTGTTTTCTTTCAGTGCCTTCTGGAATGTTACATAATTTTTCTTTAGCCATTATTGCCAGAATTCCTATCTTCATCCCAGTGCTGGTGAAATCAAAGATAAAACCAATCTACAGCTTCTGCAATAGCCATCACTGAAATGCTTGCAGAACTTGCCTAGACACATTGAGAACTCTCCTGTATGCATTGTAAACTACCTGTTTGTGCAGCGACTTGTGGTAGTGTTCGGGTATATTTGCTGATGATGTCATCAGTGGTACAATTTTTCCAAAAGGAGCCGTCAATTGGCTTGGTGTATCTTCCTCTCTTCTGTGTGTCATTATCGTCCAGCTAATGTTTGGGGGCCATTAGAAGTGAGGCAAAGAACCTCACCACCCCCCGGTGGTACAAAGACCTCTCCACAGGTGTTGCTGTAAACTGGACCGGTAGTCAGTGATGGGTAAGATCCAATTGCAATGGTACCAACTTAACGGGTAAGGACCATATGTACTATTGGACAACCTAAGGCAGGCACTGTCCCTAAGCCACATGTGTGTTGTTTAAACAGAGAGGGGGAGATGTTGAGAGCCACATCCGAAGGGGCCCCAGCAAAATTCCAGAAGCCAGCAAACTTCCAGCTGCTGGCTGATGATTGGCTCACAGCAACATCTAGCTGATTGGCTCCTCTGCGGTGATGCTCATTGGGCTGTTTCCCTGCCCTTTCAGACCACGGAGTTGCTCATTAGGGGACTTATTTGGCTTTGCCCACATGACCTAGCCAATCGGCCTCAAGAGCAGGAGGATTGTGGGAGGTGGAGAGAGGCTTGTGTGGGAGGAAGAGGCTTTTGGGAAGCCAGTGGTGGCAGTTGGGGCTCTCAGGGTTTTTCCTGAGAGGCTGTTTTGTTTGGCGTGTGTGGTTTTAAAAATAAAGTTAGTTTCTTTTGACAAGTGGCTCCTGATTGTGCCCAGCAAGACTGCGGCATTATCCTAATATTTCTACAGTAACTGCCCCAGTTTAACAGCAATGCAAGTAGACTCTTATGGGACATGATTTGTATTTTGATGTTCATTTTTATTCAACACTGGTACATTACTATTTCTTCAGTTTATGCACATCAGAGGGTATATATTTCTTGCACAAGTTGGCAAATTTATAGGCATTTGTTTCACTTTCAATCACTTCCTGCTTCAGAACACATGTATTACTCCAGGTTTCTTAACTGGTCTATTCGTGAGACTTCTTTCCAAACATATTATTTCCGATTTTCTTTATAATTGTTTAAGCAAAACTCACACACCCTTCATGATAAACCATAACTATCATTTCACAATTAGATGTATAACTGTTTGGAATGAATGATTGTATATCAATATAAGATTTCTTATATATTTTCTGATATCAATTCAATCCATGATTTAAAGTGGAACCAGTTATATTATTTATTCACAGTATGGTCTATTCATGCATTATCTATATTCATAGACACAGGGTACACCTCTTTGTACCCCCAATACTAATTTATACGTTTTCAAAATATTGCTCCCAGTAATAGAGGAAGAAATACTCATGTCACCTGATCTAAATATGCATGTTATCACAGTAATATTCTGGACGCAAAATGCAAAATTCACACGTGTGATTGTACCAAAGCCTAAATGGACACTGAACATGGATTACTAAAAACATCCATGTCCAGCTTGCATAACGCTATCAAATGTCAATCCTATCGGTGACTACATATTTGTTTCTTCCTAATATATTCAACCTCAAAACTGTTGAAAATGTCTAATACTATCACTCACCCTGTACTTTGCCTGTTTTCCTAATGTCTCTATTGATATCGGCTTTCCTACATATTTTCCCCAGTTCATCATTGTGACTGACCCTTCACATGTGCTGACATTGATATTCACTCTCTAACCAAAACCCAGTTGCTAAAGAACTTTTGGTACAAAAACTAAATTCACCCTTGTTCCAAAATCTACCGACTATCTTCCTGATCCTATTGATTATCCCTGTTTGAGTGGATGTTCTCCTCTACATTCAATCATCCAAGGTACAAGTCCTATGGCATTGTATATCGACTTATCTGAGACATGTGTGCAGAATGTAATTTAAAGCTATGTATCGCAATCAATTGCTCAATGCACTTCTGAGCTTCAAAATCTCACCTAGATTTCTGTTTACATACTTATATTTCACCTCTGTATTCCTATAAATATTGCAGGTTCCCAATACCATTATTCATCCCACAGAATGATTCCTAAACCAAATCGATCCTGTTATTATCCCTAACCATACACTGTTGCCTCAATCTAACATTACAAAAGAGCAGGGACAGAGTTCATTTTACAATACAGGAATGTAGGGGATCTTACACCTGCTGAGAACCTCAAATTTCTATGCAGAAATGATCCCTGGAGAAGATGTAGGCAGCTATGAAGGACCTGAGAGAGCAAAAGCCATCTTCCATGGCAAACACCTTGTGATAACGAAGGGATGTGTATGAATCAGCCTCTCTTTTCTTAATGTAGAGAAGATGGACCAAACCAGACCTGCGTGGAGAGGTGTTCCCGGGTGGCCATTGTTGATATACCATTCAAACTTGTCAAAGTGTCACAGGAAGTAGGGGCAGCCTCCATCTCATGAGACCCATGAAAGCAACTGTTAGGACAAAGTGGTTGCCAAGGCAGTGATCTCATTCAGTTCCTGAAGGAGGTGACCTACCTAACTTCGTTGGTGATGTAACTCTCTGAAATTGGGATCCAAGAAGCCAGGCACCCAGAGCCAGTCCCAGTCCCAGTCCCAGTGGTCGAACTTGTTTGGATTTACCAAGGACAGAGTCAGTCTTTCTTGGTACCTAATGATATGAGGATGGCCAAATGCCAGTAGAGCTCAGAAAAGGGGCCTTTCCCTAGATAGCAGGTATTGGCTCAATGCTGCCTGCTGACAACTTCATAGAGTGGGCCAAGAAGAACAGATCTGAGACAGGCCAGGCCATTTTGGGGCAACATAGTATGGCCCACCAGTCAGAGGACACTCCAGATAGTCACAGACCTACTTGGGGAAGGAGGTGCTTTTGTGGATGTGGATGTGAGTTTGTGGTTTTGTCTCATGTTCTGAAAATAGGTAGGAATGGTGGTTTGTATGGTTTGGAGTTGACTGTTTCTAGGAAGTCGTTTGGCAAGGCGAGTGTTTCTATGTCTGTGTATCCACTGTGTTCGTGGTTGTAGTCTTTAGAAAAGAGAATGCATCAATGGAGGTTTCCTGTCTAGTTGGAAGCTTCCCAGCATTCATCCTGCCCACTTTATAAATGGACTGTGGCTTGCCTTATGGATGGGCAACACCTACTATCTTCCTAAGGTCCTCTACACATCTTGATTTCTGGCCTCTCTCCAGAATAGGCTCATGGTTTTGTGGCCAAGATATGTACCACCTCCAAAATCTGTTACATGGCCATGTAATGGATAGCTGAAGGGAATGGGAACATCTCAGAAAACTCAGATATCAGTGTAACCAGTAAAGTCTCAGTTTAAAAACCTTGCTTTGGCCCATTTGCTTACCTATGGTTATGTTGCCCTGAATGTCAGGAAAGTATTTGCCTCAGGCCACCCCTTTCTGAAGCCTGAAGAAAACATTTTTCAAATGGAAATGAATGGGCATCACCTGTGGATCTTTGCTTAATTGCTTTGGAAAGAGATGTGTCTGAATCAGCCTCTTGGCCCTGTGTGAGGTTGGGGCTTTGATTCTCAGAAGGTGATAGATCTAAAGAAAGATCCCATGTGTGCTTGGGTTTTCTATTGCCTCCAACTCACATAAAGGATTTATACCTGACAATCAGGATTAAATTGGAGAATCAGAACAGTATTAACGGCAGGCCTATTTGAACACTCCTGGTTCACAGGAAGGGTGTCTAGGTCACCCTGACTTTAGGCAAATGAGGGGCAAGGGAGTTTATTTTGGAAACTGTCTTGGGCTTCGCCCCTCATGGAAAATTCCATCCAGAGGTTACGATGAGTGTCTATATGGAAGATGATGAGGGCCATGTGGCAGTGTTTTGGTTTTAATTGTGGTCATTTGTGTGCTGGTTGGAAGAGATGACTGGGTACACCTGGACCTGAACTCTGGTGTGATTCCCCTTAGAGACTGAGTTCTGGAACTGACTTCAGGGAAGTATTGCCATTAATTTTGGTGGGATTTTAGGAGGCCACACATGAGAGTCGCCCTTGGAAACTGAGATCTAGTCTCAGGGTGTCTTTCCACAGTGCACTGGGAATCTCCACCAGGATATAAGACGATTTTATTCTGAAAGACTTGGCAACCATAGTAAAGAGTCAAAACACATATTGAACTCACATTGAGTAGACATCAATGGGTCAGGCTTCATGTGACATTTTGGCCACTCGTTGGGAAGCGTTGCCTTTTAGAGTTCTCCAGAGCTTTCATCCTCACCATTTAATGGTTCCTGAATGAATTGAAAAACCAGTGCATCCAACTTGATACTTGAAAAATGGCTAGATAAATACCATGAAATTTTTGAAATTCCCATGACCAGGTGGCACTGGAGAACCTTTGGATGTCCTGTTGCTGATCATGAGTGTACCAGACAGTGCCTTGAATCACTGGGTTTCATGAAAATGGTGTAGAACAGAGATGCCAGTAAGTTGGAATTTGCTGAGTAGTGGGCCTAGAACAGTGGTGGGCAGGTGTGTGATTAAACATCTGTGTTGGTGTCATGTGGATTGGCCATTGGCTTCCAAATGGCTTTTGACTGACATGGTGCAGCCAGCAGACCCTTGCATGTAAATGCATCTTGTTATATGGAGAGGTTTCAGAGCAATGTTCAGAATCAAGTTGCTAGGGACAAGGGGGAAGTCTATGTTGGATATAAGACTGGTTGGTGCATTCTCCTGGCAGACCCTGACCCACCACATATGACAGAACTCCCTCCAGTACTGTGTCCCAGTTGAACTACTTGTATTTCGTGAAGCAAACACCAAACTCCCATTGCAGCAGCTAGAAAGACCATGAAAAATGGAGGATGACCACATGGCTTCAGAGTCCACACAGGAAGACACTTAGCCCCCATTGGCCACAGTTTACATACAAAGAGAGAATTCTGCACTACTGCCTCATGTTCATTAAAGAATAAGGAAACATGTGCTCCAGGTTACATAGATGCAGACCCAGCTTTGATGGTCTCACTGCAAAGGAAGCTAAAGCTCCTGACTACAACATATATTTCCAGTGCCCAAACTCAGAGGCAGTTTCTCATAAGTCTTCCGGTCAGCAGAGCACCATGTTTGTGAAGTGTTTACCCTGTCCCTGACTTTTGGAAACTCTTCTACCACCCCCAAAGTTGTGAACTCCTGAGCATATTCCATTCCAGATAAGTATTCATAGATTTTCTAACTCTTCTCCTCTAATTGTGTCTAACTTGGGGCGAAGGTAATGTCAAGGCATTGTTCTTGATGAGAGTGGGATGATTATTTTTAGCACATATTTGCATAAACATTGGATTCATTTTCCTAATTTTCATTCGAAATACTGAATCACTCACACTAACCCATACCCTACTAGACTCTATATTCTGACTCCTAATCCTAATATAATGGAGAAAAATAACCCAAAATGAATAGACATACAAGCATTTCAGAGGAGGCATGGTGTATAATTGGACTTGCCTTTTGCATTATGTAGAATTGAAGTTATAAATCTAGTCAATTTTTTGTTGAAATAGTTCTCCATGTGTTTTTTTAACTTTTGTTGTTTGTTGTTCAAAACATTATATAGTTCTTGATATATCATATTTCACACTTTGATTCAAGTGAGTTATGAACTCCCATTTTTATCCCGTATATAGTTTGCAAAATCATATCAGTTACGCATCCATTGATTTACATATTGCCATACTAGTGTCTGTTGTATTTTGCTGCCTTTCCTATCCTCTACTATCCCCCCTCCCCTCCCCTTCCCTCCCATCTTCTCTCTCTACCACCTATACTGTAATTTATTTTTCCCCCTTGTATTTTTCCCTTTCCCCTCACTTCCTCTTGTCCGTAATTTTGTATAACCCTGAGGGTTTTCTTCCATTTCCATGTAATTTCCCTTCTCTCTCCCTTTCCCTCCTACCTCTCATCCCAGTTTAATGTTAATCTTCTTCTCATGCTCTTTATCCCTACTCTGTTCTTAGTTACTCTCCTTATATCAAAGAAGACATTTGGCATTTGATTTTTAGGGATTGGCTTCCTTCACTTAGCATAATCTGCTCTAATGCCATTCATTTCCCTGCAAATTCTATGATTTTGTCATTTTTTAATGCTGAGTAAAACTCCATTGTGGCCTCTGGCGTGCGCCCAGGTTTCCGTTCCTGTCTTCCTGTTTGTTAATTTCTGGCCTATTTATTGTTGTGACCAGGACCTTAGTCAATGCCTTAGTCTGTCTTTTGCATCTCTCATCTTCCCTTTGCTCCCTTTCTTTCTCTTTGTTTCTCTCATATAGTATACTTTCTCGGCTTCTCTGACTAAATCTCCCAAAGTCATATCTTGTGATCCCTCTAAGAGTTGTAACTTTCTTTTAATATCCAGGGCAGCTTGCCCAATGAAGGCCATCATGACAGATGCCTTTTGATCCTCTGCCTGAGGATCAATAGGGGCTCGAGCCTTTGACTGAGGGGGAAACCTGTCCTCAGGGAAGACTTAAAAAAGCGGAGCTTGCGATTGCCTCAGCAGACACCACTGAAAGACAGATCCAGGAGGAGAGTGGGGATGACACATGGTGAGTGACCCACCATGGGACAAGCAGTTTCGTCACATGATTTGTTTTTGTCAGGCCTCAAGGAGGCCCTCAAGACATAGGGGGCACATGTTAAGAAAAAGGACTTAAAATTATTCTTTTCATACATAGGAGAATTGTGTCCATGGTTTCCCCCTAAAGGGTCCATTGATGGTAGAAAATGGCTTAGAGTAGGAGACTGTTTAAACCATTTTTTTTGTTGTTGTTGAAGAAAAAGTCCTAGAACAAAGGTATATTAGACCTTTTGTAGACATTAATATTTTATAAGATTTTTAAACACCTAGAAAAATTTGTAAGTTTAAATTTAAAGACATTTATATTTATCTGTTTATCCAATTTAAATTGAACCATTTAAATCACGTGAATTAAAGATCTTTGGATCCACTTTGAAATAGTAAGCTTGCCTTAATTTGATTTTAATTGGAGTCAGTGGTCTTTTCTTGCATCCTGGTGTAATATTTTGTAGTTTCCCATCGAGATGACCCTGCCCCAATAGATCACAAGACCAGACTACTGGAAATTCTGAAGCTGGCCTTCCCTCCAGTTCTCCGGCATGGAGAGGCAATTTCCAAGGCCTTGGTGTGAGATTTTGGTCCAGGGAGCACTGCAGTGAACCACCGCCCTAAAACTATTAGCAAGCACATGGTGAAGGAGGCCTCCATAGGTAAGTGGCGCCTATATAACATCTGATATCCGGTTAAGGGAGATCTCTTCTGATGACAGAGTGGTGTCCTGGGGAGACACACATATACTCCTGTCTGGTACAGTAACGAGAATCATTCTGTCCTCTGTTATGTTCTGTAGGGAATTCCTCTGAAAGCATAGAGAGGTGCCAATGGGCACGCAGGAGCTCCTATCCCAGAGCTTTAGCAAGACGTTGCATAGTTCCTCTGTTTTTCTGTTTCTGCGCTGGCTTTCTGTTTTTTTGTGTGTTTTGTTCTGTGTTTCATATGTTTTTTTTTTTTTTGGTTTGTTTTAGTGTGTTTTGTTGTGTGATTTCTGTGGTAAAACTTAACTCAAAATGGGTAATAAAGCAAGTAAACTGACACCCATTTGGACTGTGTTTTAAAGAACTGTGATGAACTTTAATACCCTTTGTTAAGCAGGATGAGAGAAGCCCCTAGCTGGCTGCCTGGAGCACACCCACTGCAGAGGGCAATGCCTGCTGGGGACCTAAGAACTGAGTATCTCCCAGGTTAACACGTGAAACTCCTTAAAACCCCTTGTCCCTTCAGATCGATAGAATCACAACCATTGGGCAGAGACCCCTGTTTTTCTCCTTTGTTAGCAAAGCAGTAAATCTCCCTTTTTCTTTTTCTCAAACCCTGTCCTCATTATTAAATTGGTATTAATTGGCTTCAAAATCAGGAACCAAACTTTAAGTTACAATTTTTGGTACCCCCCACACCCCGGAACTCTTTGAGAGCTGACTACTGAAATGTTAGGAGACGGAGCGTGCTTGGGGTGGAACCGAACAAGAGGAGCTAATCCTGTAAGTGAAAGGAGGGACTGAGGGACTTCCAGCAGCTGCCCAAGCCCTGTTGCTTCAGAGAATTACCTACTTCCTTCCCTGCACTGTAAGGATTTTGCCATCTCTGTTTTCTTAAAAAAGAGAAAAAGAAAAAGGGGACACTAAATACAGTAAAGTCACCATGGAGACCCTTGATTTTACATTTCAGGTTGTCCCTCTGTGAAAACATCTGGTTCCCTTGTGGGAAAATCTATGGTGCCACTGGTGTAGGAGATTTTTCTCTTATCTGCTCTGGTTTAAAGGCTTCTGTCTGTAAGCCATAGTCTGGAGCTCCTTTCAGTCTGTCTTGTGTCTTTGTTTCTGGCCCTTTAAGACATGTGCAATAATGTGTTGATATTATAAATCATTTCTTGGGAATGATCTTAGCTGAATGTGTATCTAAATGATGATGTTTTATTGTAACAATCTGGCATCTGAATGGGTTTTTGAAGCATTGCACAATCTTGCAGTTAAAAGTCGGGTTTAGGAAATTGTTTAGTTTATGATTTCAGAAAATTCATGCCAGAGAACTTAAATACTTAGGATGGAAAACTAGAGAACTCTACTTCCAAGTTGGCAAGTAACTTCCCAATCATTCAGGCTTTTTTTTCACCAATTTTTAATAGGGTAGCCTGGGAAAATGTCACTGTGTCTACCAGTGCATTAATTTGGACAAGGAGAGTAAATCATAATATGGTATCTGTTGACAAAACAAGATATAAAGATGTAAAATTTTGTAAACTGTGTCTTAAACTTGTATCATAAAATTTTGTGAATTTTGTCTTAAAATTGTATTATAATTTTCAACATCTGAACCTGAAAATTATGGTTGAAATGACTTAGGCCTGATGTGTCTGCTCAGAATAGCAGCTTTTTCCTGCTCCTTCCAGACCTCAGCCAGGACTTATGTTGAATGGCAAATGAAAGAGGCCTGCAAGCTCAGTAGGAGAGTGATCTGAGGCCTAAAAAAAATTAAATTGTATGGTATTTACTAATTAATGGCCAGTCAATTTTTCTAGGACTCTTATTTTTTCCTTAGATTCTTTCTTTTTTTTTTTTTTGAGCTCATGATTTTGATCCTAAAGACCTAGGATGATGTTTTTCTGACCAGTTCTATCTTTGACTAACTGTGTAGTTTTTGAAACATTGCAATGGATATTTCACCTGGAAAAGCTACAAGGCCTTTACTATTATTATGTGTGCACAATTTTGTTATGTGTTGTATGTCTATATATTCATATGTCCGTATATCATATATATGATACACAAATTAACATTTATAAAGAGCACTCATTAAAACAAAAACGCTCATAAAAACAAATTTTAAAAAGTGGATCCAAAGATCTTTAATTCAAGTGATTTAAATAGTTGAATTTAAATTGGATAAGGAGATAAAAATAAATGTCTTTAAATTTAAGCTTACAAGTTTTTCTAGGTGTTCAAAAATCTAATAAAATATTAATGTCTACAAATGTTCTAATATGCCTTGGTTCTAAGACTTTTCCTTCAACAAAAAAATGGTTTACACTGTTCAATATATTTGTCTAATATATTGATAAATAAGTAATGTAAATTTGATATGGGATTACTCATTCATGAGTACTTTTGTTAGATATCTGATTGATTTACTAAGGTCTGTATAAGTTTGTACTAATGTCTGTATAAGATTGTAATAATCAGTCATGTGTTAAAGAGACAAAAATTTCTTAAAACATAAGTTTACCCATAACATTGTGTTTATTAAGTTTTATTTTTTCTAGAGCAAGAAACCATAAAAATTAAACAACTGATTAAATAAGAACTGTTATTTTAGAGCACTGTACTGCCATTTATTTAAAAGCTAAACTTGGTTAAGGTGGAAACTTCAATGTAATTGTGATGCTATTAATGTGCTCATATCTTTCAGGTATACGAATCTGTAAGGTAGAAACTTTAAAAGAGCATTATTTCAAGCTGGTGTTATGAAGTTGTATGGTAAAAAAGTATATTGGGCATTCATTTACTTCTTATCAATAAGATATGTAAAGTTGTATGTTACTTTTTACATTGAGGAACAATTTAAATGTATTTTTATGTTAATGAGAGTCTAATCTATATAAAGGTTAAAAACTTTCAGCCTTTCTTAAATTCATGTTTTAAATGTGATATCATATGGTGTTAACTAATGTTCATGTGACCTCAAATAATATATGTAATCTTTGTAAAATGATATTTAAAAAAACAAAGATCATTTTTAGAAGTAAAACACTTAAGTTTTATAAAGAGCCCTGCCTTACCTGAGATAAGGCTCTGTTTCCCATCTTACTATATGTGAGAATGACTACGAAAGCAGTAGGTCAGATATTATTTCATTTAAAGTTATGTTCAAAAGTTGTTTTTTTTTCTGTCAAGATTTCTAGGATCTCAAACAGGGGATATAATGTATAACTCAGCTTAAAACTTCAGGGTAGCTATTACACGAACTAAGTATTTTTACTCTTGTTAAAAAATTTTATTTTGTAATTTCCTTATAAGTGATCTAAAGATTCCTTGTTAGTGTTTTACAGAAGTGTTGCTTTAAGAACACAACATGGGTTAATTTAAGATAATAAGTCATCACCTACAAGACAGACAGAATAATACAGATCCCAGTTAATAAAAAAGATAAATAATTATAAAGTTATAGACATTAAAGCCCAGTACTCTTAATATAAGGCTGTTAAAATTTATTTGCTGGATGATTAAGATTAGGATTTATATTAAAGTTACATGAAAAGGGACAAGAAAAACAATATTTGGCTCTTGCCCTCTGAGTCAGTCTGAATCCAGGGAACAAGGGACTTCTCAAAGAGCTTTGCAACTCTGGGCCTCATATCTTCCCAATTAGGGAGATTAATGAGACCCCTGGAGAACAGAAAGCCAATCAGTGCATTTGCTAAGAAGAGGAGAGTCATCAGAGAAGGGAGACATCCCTGATGCTTCCAAGGGTAGCCACATGGTCAAGCAAGACCTGGACCCACCTAGCGCAAATGGCACTAGCAGAACTGAGAAGCTGCTCTCAAGTTTCCCCAGGAATGACTCCCATAAAAGCTCAGCTGACTGTTAACAATAGATAGAAACAAAAGTCAGTTTGACTGTTTCATGATAAACACTTAGGAAAGACAGTTAAAACCAAAATACAGCCATTCCTGGGCATTTTAAATAATAATATTAATAATAATAATAATAATTTTTTATACACATTATGTTAGCCTCCCAAAATAAGTAAGACTGGAGGCTACAAAGAAGGATTCCCAGAAAGGAATGCCTGATAACTATAAAAAGAGACTATCAAGAGGAGCTGCCAGAGGCAGAAATTTTTAGTTTAAGGCCTACAGATATTCCTAACCTACAGGTAGGGTTGGTGTTTGCTAGTACGATTATCCAGCCCTGAGTAACAGAATTAAAGGTTTCTCTATTACACACAGAGGTCATACTAGTAAAATGATTTTGCAAGATCAGATGATATTAAATCATTAAACTGTATCTTATGGAGAGGGATAACTGTAACACTAAATGTTAAATATTAAGTTGACAGTCCTGATAACTGGGAATATTAAAGCCTGCTGAGGGAACTTCTATACAGTGACATGTTCCAGCTGCTACAACATTTTTTCAGTACTCATGGTTCTTGTTTCTCACACAGAAGAACCCATCCCCAGATGAATTTACAACCTGTTCTTCCCCAACCAGACTTCAAAACGAACTGATTTCTAAAAGGCAACTCATGTCCCTCAACTGACTTCTAAAAGGCAACTCATGTCCCTTATACTGTGCCCACTCACGTCACTCTCTCTCAGCTCAGAAGAAGCCAAAATGAGTGATGCCTCTCGTCTTACAACGATGGAGCCAAAAATAAATAGAATATCAATATAAGTAATTAATTAAGTCAGGTAAAACCAGGAATCCAATTTTGGGTGAGTTCTAAAAATTTGGAGACTGTTACCTGAGGGATTAAAATTCCCTCATTGCTCTTTCCCTACCCTATCAAAAATTTGGAAGGGACACATTAAAAAAGGGGGAATGATTTGCATTTCTCTGACTGCTAGAGATGGTGAGCATTTTTTCATATACTTGTTGATTGATTGTATGTCCTCCTCTGAGAAATTTCTGTTCAGGTCCTTGGCCCATTTGTTGATTGGGTTATTCGTTATCTCATTGTTTAATTTTTTTAGTTCTTTGTATATTCTGAATATTAGCACTCTGTCTGAAGTGTGAGGAGTAAAGATTTGTTCCCAGGACGTAGGCTCCCTATTTACCTCTCTTATTGTTTCTTTTGCTGAGAAAAAAATTTTAGTTTGAGTAAATCCCATTTGTTGATTCTAGTTATTAACTGTTGTTCTATGGGTGTCCTATTGAGGAATTTGTAGCCCGACCCCACAGCATGTAGATCATAGCCAACTTTTTCTTCTATCAAACGCCATGTCTCTGATTTGATATCAAGTTCCTTGATCCACTTTGAGTTAACTTTTGTGCATGGCAAGAGTAAGGGATTCAGTTTCATTTTGTTGCAAATCTCACTCCAGTAAGATTGGCAGCCATTAGGAAGTCAAACAGCAACAAGTGCTGGCGAGGATGTGGGGAAAAGGGTACTCTTGTACATTGCTGGTGGGACTGAAAATTGGTGCGGCCAATTTGGAAAGCAGTATGGAGATTTCTTGGAAAGCTCGGAATGGAACCACCATTTGATCCAGCTATTCCCCTACTCGGTCTATTCCCTAAAGACCTAAAAAGAGCACACAATAGGGACACTGCTACATCCATGTTCATAGCAGCACAATTCACAATAGCAAGACTGTCGAACCAACCTAGATGCCCTTCAATAGACGAATGAATAAAAAAAATGTGGCATTTATACACAATGGAGTATTACTCTGCATTAAGAAATGACAAAATCATAGAATTTGGAGGGAAATGGATGGCATTAGAGCAGATTATGCTAAGTGAAGCTAGCCAATCCCTTAAAAACAAATGCCAAATGTCTTCTTTGATATAAGGAGAGTAACTAAGAACAGAGTAGGGACGAAGAGCATGAGAAGAAGATTAACATTAAACAGGGATGAGAGGTGAAAGGGAAAGGGAGAGAGAAGGGAAATTGCATGTAAATGGAAGGAGACCCTCAGGGGTATACAAAATTACATAAAAGATGAAGTGAGGGGAAAGGAGAAAAATATAAGGGGGAGAAATGAACTACAGTAGAGGGGGTAGAGAGAGAAGAGGGGAGGGGAGGGGGGAGGGGGGATAGTAGAGGATAGGAAAGGCAGCAGAATACAACAGACACCATAATGGCAATATGTAAATAAATGGTTCTGCAACTGATGTGATTTTGCAATCTGTATATGGGGTAAAAATGGGAGCTCATATCCCACTTGAATCAAAGTGTGAAATATGATATATCAAGAACTATGTAATGTTTTGAACAACCTACAATAAAAATTAATTTAAAAATATTAAAAAGCAAAAAAAAATGGGGAGGAATGATAAACCCAACCTGATCATTTATTAAAATTGGGAGCCATCTTGCCACAAAGTCATGAAAAGATAATTTTGCTTTCCTATAAATTACTGCAAATTCTGAATCTGCTTGGAATGCCTGTCCGTGCCTTGAACTCACCCATGCCTGGCTCTCTGACCAGATAGCAGCCCTCTCTGAAAATTTAGTGACACCTCATAAATATTGGCCTTCTCTGGCCAGACAACGACTCTCGTGAGTCTCTAATGGTCCTCATAAATTCTGATGATGGGGCCAGCAAAAAAAAAATTGTAAACTAGCAATAGCGTGATGCTTCTCCGAGTTCTGTTATCTGTAACCCCCCTTTTGTGTAACTTACTGGACTATAAAGCTGGGCTGTAGGAAAGGTGGGGTTGCTGTCTTGTTTCTGCCATTTTGAGAGGGATAGGCAGCTCAGCCAGTGGAAAAATAATAAGCTTGCTTTAATTTGATTTTAATTGGAGTCAGTGGTCTTTTCTCCTGTCCTGGTCAAAAAGGTAAACACTCCACAAACATGGAGCTCTGCCGGCCTAAAACTTATTGAGAAACTCTCCCTGACCTTGGGCACTTGAAATATATGTTGTTGTCAGGAGCTTTAGCTTCTTTGTAGTGAGACCATCAGAGCTGGGTCTGCATCTATGTGACCTGGAGGACATGGTTTCTTATTTTCCAATGAACATGAGGCAGGAGTGCAGAATTCTCTCTTTGTAGGGAAACTGTTGTCACTGAAGGCTAAGTGTCTCCCCATGTGGTATGTGAAGCCATTTGCGCATCTTCCACATTTCATGGTGTTTCTTGCTGCTGCACTGGGGGTTTAGTATTTGCTTCATGAAATACAAGGAGATCAACAGGGACTCAGTGCTGGAGGGATTTCTCACACGTGTGGTGGGTCAGGGTCTCCAGGAGAATCCACCAATGAGGCTTATATCCCACATAGCTTGCCCCCTCAACCATTGCAACCTGATTCTGAACACGGCCCTGAAGCCTCTCCATATAACAAGATGCCTTTATATGAAGAGATCAGACATATAGGGATTACTGGCTGCACCATGTCTGCCACAAGACATTTGGAAGTCAATGGCAGATCCACATGGCCCCACCACAGATGTTTTTCACACACCTACCAACCACAGCTCTGGGTCACTACTCAGCAGGCGCCAACATACAGGATTCTTTCTTCTACACCATTTTCATGAAACCCAGTCAATCAAGGCACTCTCTGGTACACTCATGATCAGCAACTGGACATCCAAATGTTCTTCAGTGCCACTTGGTCATAAGAATTACAAAAATTTCATGGTATTTATCTAGCCATTTTTCAAGGATGAAGTTGGATGCACTGTGAGTTTCAATTCTTTCAGGAACCATTAAATGGTGAGGAATTTCATTTCAATGAAAGCTCTGGAGGACTCTCACAGGCAAGGCTTCCCATGGAGTGGCCAAAAGGTCACATGAAGCCAGGCCCATTGAGGTCTACAATGCTAGGTCCATGTGTGTTTTGAATCTCAACTATGGTTGCCAAGTCTTTCAGAATAAAATCATGTGATATCGTAGCTGAGATTCCCAGTGTTCTGTGGAGAGCCACCTGGGCCTATATCTCAGTTTCCAATGGGGACTCTCATGCGTGGCCTCCTGAAATCCCAACACAATTCATGGCAATTCTTCTCTGAGGTCAGGTCCAGAACGCAGTCTCTAAGGGGAATCACACCAAAGTTCAAGCCATGGTGGACACAGTTATGTCTTCCAACTGCCACACAAATGACCACAATTAAAACCAAAACACTTTCACATAGCCCTCGTCTTCTTCCATGTAGACACTCATCAAATCCTCTGGCTGGACGTTTCCAAAAGGGGTGAAGTCCAAGACCCTGTCCAAAATATGCTCCCTCGCCCCTATTTTGCCTAAGGTCAGTGTGGCCTAAACACCTTTCCTGTAAACCAGGAGTGATCAAATAGGCCTGACCTTATTACTGCTCCACTTCTCCAATTTGAGGCCTACTGACTGCCAGGTATAAATTCTTTATATGAATGGGAGTCATGAAAAAACCCAAGCATCTATGGTCTAGCCTTTGCAGGCCAGGATGGAGGTCAGGAACCTTACAGAAGATGGCGAGAGACTTCATACACAATGACTGCTATTTTGACCATTTTGTATTTGTAGCACACATGGAATCTTACCTTAGATCCATCAGGTGTTAAGAATCTAAGCAGCAGCCTCACACAGGTTCACGAGGCTGATTCAGACACATCCCTTTTGGAAGCAATTAAGCAAAGAGCCACAGGTGATGCCCATTCATTTCCATTTGAAAACTGTTTTCTTAAGGCTTCACAAAGGGGTGGCCTGAGGCAAAGACCTTCCTGACATTCAGGGCAATGAAGCAATAGGTAAGCAAATGGCCCAAAGCAAGGATTCTCCACTGAGACTTTACTGGTCACATTGATATCTGAGTTTTCTGAGATCCTCCCATTCCCTTCAGTTATCATGTACATGGCCATGTCACAGTGCTTGGAGGTGGTACATATCTTGGACACAAAACCATGAGCCAATTCTTGAGAGTGGCCAGAATTCAGGAAGAAAACAGAAACGTAGTAAGATAGTAGGTGTTGCCCATCCATAAGGCAAGTCACAGTCCATGCGTTAATTGGGCAGGATGAATGCTGGGAAGCTTTCTACAAGACAGGAAACATCCATTGATGCATTTTCTTTTCTAATGTCTACAACCACGGACACAGTGGGAGAAACAGACATAGAAACACTCGCCTTGTCAAACAATTTACTAGAAAAAGTCCATTCCAATCCAAACAAACCACCTTTCCTACCTATTCTCAGAACATGAGACAAAACCACACACTCACACCCACACCCACAAAGGCACCTCCTTCCCCCAAGTAGGTTTGTAACTATCCAGAGTGTCCTTTGACTGGTGGGTCATACTATGTTCCCCTGATATGGCCTATCCTTTCTCAGATCTGGTCTCCTTGGCCAACTCTGTGACGTTGTCAGGAGCATGTGGAGAGCCACTACCTACTTTCTCAGGAAAGGTCCCTGGCATGTGGCCATCCTCACATCAGTAGGTACCAAGAAAGACTGACTCTGTCCTTAGTAACACCAAACAAGTGAGCCCACTGGGACTGGGACTTGGATTGGCTCTCAGTGCCTGGATTCCTGGATCCCAAGTTTTAAGTGTTCCATCACCAAGGAAGTGAGGTAGGTTACTTCCTTCAGGAATTTAATGAGGTCACTGCCTTGGCAAACACATTGTCCTAACAGTTGCTTCCAATGGTTCCATGAGATGGAGGCTGCCCCTACTTCCTGTGACATTTTCACAAGTTATAATGATATATAAATCAAAGGCACCAAGAAACAGCGCTCCACAAAGGCCTGGTTTGGTCCGTCTCCTGTACATTAAGAGAGAGGCTGATTCAGCCACATCCCTTCATCCTGACCAGGTTTTTTGGCAATGGAAGATGACTTTTGCTCTCTCAGGTCCTTCATAGCTGCCTACATCTTCTTCAGGGATCATTTCTGCATGGACCTTTGAGGTTCTCAGCAAGTGGAAGATCCCCTACATCCCTATATTTTAAAGCCAACTCTGTCCTGCTCTTCTCTAAAGTTAGATTGAGAGATCACTGTGTGGTTACGGTTAATAACAGTTTCGATTTGGGTTAGGAATCATTCTGCAGGATGAATAATGGTATTGGGAATCTGTGATATTTATAAGAATATAGACGTGAGTTAAAAGTATGGAAACAGAAATCTAGGTAAGATTTGCATCCCAGAAGGGCATTGAGACCTTGATTGGGATACTTAGCAATGTTATACTTTCTGCACAAATGTCTCCGATAAATCCATACACAATGGCATAGGACGTTGTACCTTGGATGATTGAATGTCGAAGAGAACCTCCAGTCAAAAAGGGATAGTCGGTGGAATTAGGAAGATAGTCAGTAGGTTTAGAAAGAAGGGTGAGAATAAGATTTGGAAAAAAGTTCTTTACCAATAGGGTTTCGGTTAGAGAGTGAATATTAATGTCAGCCCATGTTAAGTGTCAGTCACAATAATGAATTTGGGAAAATATGTAGGAAAGGAGGTATCAATAGAGACCTTAGGAAATCAGGCAAATTATTAAGTGAGTCATAGGATTAGGCATTTTCAACAGGGTTGAGGTTGAATATATAACCTTAGGAAGAAAGAAATATGTAGTCACCAATAGAATTGACATTTGAGAGCATTAGGCAACCTGGACATGAATGTTTTTAGTAATTCATGCTCACTTTCCATTTAGGCTTTGTTGAAAATAAATAAAATAGGTACTTGTCTCTTCCTGTTTTTCTGTATGCTTAAGAAAACACTCTTGAAATCTTGAAAACTTTTTGCTAATCTTGTTCCCAGAATGTGCTGTCCCCAACTGCCAAACTGCAGAATGTACACCCTCACCCGTTTACATGCAAACCGCCCACTTGCCCTGACCCATCAATAAACTTCCCTCCCTGCCCTCTTCAAGAAAAGTATATAAGCTCTGCTTAAGCTGTTCTCAGTGTTCTCTGCTCTATTCAAGTGAGGTCTGAGCCCCAGAATTTTGGACGCTTTGCTGTTGCATGAGACAGTGTCTTGGTGGTCTCTTCCTCCAATGGTCGCCTGACCATTACATCTGAGGGCCCCAGCGAGTTCCAGCAGCGTTGGACGAAAGACCCCCAATAGGCTCATCTCAGGTTAAGTAAGGCGCCACTTTCTTGTTTCAGGTTTCAGGTTAGGGATGGGCAAAATGGCTATTGGTGATGAGCATGAGCTCTCTCTGACGGTGGCTGACAGAAGTGTCACAGAGCCACAGGCCACGTCTCTGGGGGACACCCCAGAGAACTCGGGAAACCGAGTAACAATAGTCTCCTAAACTCAGTGATATTTTGTTTTGGATTCGGTATTGTCAGCCCATCAGGTTTTCCTGGCTACTCAGTCCTGTTCTCAGTATTGGACGTCCATTGCCTGTCTTTATTGTCTTGTCTTGTCTGTGTCGTGTGTCATTGCTTTCACTATTTGTGTATCTTTCATATGGGACAGAGCACTTCAATGCCTCTGTCCCTGAACCTTGATCACTGGACCAAAGTCTGCTTAAAGGCTCAGAATCTTCTTTTTTTCAGTAAAACGTCAGATCTGGAAGACTCTATGTGTCTCAGAATGACCCACCTTTGGAGTCGGATGGCCCCCAGAAGGATCTTTCTACTTCACACTAATTCAAAAACTCAGAGATATTGTCTTTCAGCCGGGGCCACATAGCCATCCAGATCAACAGCAATATATCTTTAGTTTGCAGGATCTCTGCAAATCTCCTCTTCCATGGTTGAAGCCTTTCCTTGTCCCTGTCCCCGCTCCTACTGGTTCTCCCACTTTTCTATCTCTCAAACCCTCTGCTCCCCCTCCTCCACCCTCTGTTGTCCCTGAGTCTCAAGACTCTACTGGACTCTCTTCCCCCTCCTTATGCCCTGCCCTTGTCCTCCAACCCCAAACACCCTCTAAGTGATTCCCCTGCTGCTGACTCAGACTCTCCACCATTGGAGGAATATAGGCCAGCCCAGCGCCCTCCAGGTGACTACCCCACGGCACACACAGCCCCTCCTTCCTTGGAGGTAGCTGGCCCGGCCAAAAGAACACAAAGTACTCGCCGGGGGGGTTAAACTTTGAAGTGGATACAGGGTAAGTATACTCAGCCCTTAAGGCCCCATTGGGCCATCTATCAAACAAAAAGGACTCTAGTTCAAGGGGCTAATGGCAGTAAATATGGGGCTTAGACAACTAAGAGGACCATGGACCTGGGGAAAGAAAAAATCCATCACTCGTTCCTAGTAATCCCAGAATGCCCGACCCCATTGATGGGCACACATCTGCTCAAAAAGCTCCAGGCCAGAATAACTTTTAACCCTGAAGGCCCCCAAGTGAAATTTCTAAATTTTTCAGTAAAAACTCCTATAGTCACGGCTTTTACTATGTCAGTAGAAGATGAACATCAACTTGTCAAACCCCCCAAGACTGATCAAACAGGCAAGCTACCCCGGAAATGGATAACAGATTACGCAGATGCCGAGGAAAAAAACTGCTGGGTTACACGTAGCCGTGAAACATCCTCCAATAACAGTGGAGTTAAAAACTTCAGCCCCCCCATCAATGTCAAAAAATATCCTCTGAGCAAAAAAGCTAAAGATGGGATAAGGCCCCATATTCAGAAATATCTGGCCTTAAGGGTCCTAAGGCCCTGTCATTTGAACTTTAACACTGCCCTGTTACCAGTATAAAAATCCAGGAACCGGGGACTATCGCACCGTTCAAGACCAAAGAGAGATCTACAACAGAGTGCAGGACATTCACCCCACAGTACATAATCTGTACAATCTGCTTAGCACTCTGAACCATGAGCGGAAATGGTATACTGTTCTGGACTTAAAAGATGCTTTCTTTTGCTTGCCTCTGCATAAAGATAGTCAGTTGCTATTTGATTTCGAGTGGGTAGACCCAGAAACCGGGACGTCTGGTCAACTAACATGGACTAGACTCCCACAGGGGTTCAAAAACTCCCCCACTCTCTTTGATGAAGCCCTCCACAGAGGCCCCAACAACTTCAGAACTATGCACCCTGACGTCACCCTGCTTCAATATGTCGATGACCTGCAACTGGCAGCCAACACCAAGAAAAACTGTGAGTCTGGAACCCAATTATTATTATACGAGCTTGCTCAACTCTGGTATAGTGCTTCTGCCAAAAAAGCCCAAATTTGCCAGCAAGAAGTAATCTTCCTGGACTATTCCCTTAGGGGCAGTAAGCGATGGCTCACTGAGACCAGAAAACAATCCATTGAGCAGATACCACCCCCATCTAACAGCAGACAACTCAGAGAGTTTCTTGGGACTGCTGGCTTATGCAGCTTATGGATACCTGGGTTTGCGTCCTTAGCTGCCCCTTTATACCCGCTGTTAAAGAGAGATGCCCAATTCTAATGGACCCCTGAGCACCAGCAAGCTTTTGATAACATCTAAGGACACTGACACTGAAACCCTCAACTTCACTGAGCCCAGCTTGCATTTTCAGAAAGCCCTAAACTAAGTTAAAAATGTACATCAACTCACTCACCTTGGTTCAAAGAAACTGCAGGCATTCCTGAAGGATCAAGAACAGAGTTTTCCACTAACCGACTCAGAGCGAAAGAAATAACTGAACGGGTAACAAAAGCCTGCCGGGTCTGTCAATTGGTTAATGCTTACCCTTCCAACTTTCCTGCAGGAAAGCACCTACAAGAAACCAGACCAGGACAATTCTTGGAAGTGGACATTACTGAAATTAAGCCAGGAAGTTATGGACTTAAATATCTCCTAGTCTTTGTAGATACATTTTCAGGATGAATTACTTGAAGCCTTCCCCCCCCACACACACACACACAAAAAAAAAAAAAAACAACAACAACAAAATAAATGGCACAAATGGTGGTCAAGAAGATCCTGAAAGATACTTTTCTAAGATACGGACTGGCTAAGGCAATAGGGTCTGATAATGGACTGGCGTTAATTGCCCTGGTAAGTCAGGGATTAGCCAGGACCCTGGGGATTAATTGGAAATTACATTGTGCTTATAGACCCCAGAGCTCAGTACAGGTAAAAAAAAAATAATAGAACCATTAAAGAGACTTAACAAAATCAAGCTTAGAGATCGGCATAAAAGATCGATCTATTCTCCTGCTTTATGCACTGTTTCATGCAAGAAATACTCATACTCCTCTGTTTCCTTGTGTAACCTCACCCCCTATGAAATTCTCTATGGTCCCTCCTCCAGTAAGGGACCTAACCCAAACTCTAAGACCTAACGATCCCTTCCACACCCCCTTGCTTGACAGACTTAAAGCTCTTGAAAGAAATCAGCAATATCTGTGGAAACATCTGGCCACTGCCGACCAACCTGGGGACGAGGGGACTCCATATTGATACCAAGTAGGAGACTTCGTCTACATTAGACGACATCAGGTGTCATCCCTGGAACCCCACTGGAAAGGACCATATAAGGTGCTACATATAACACCTACAGTGGTAAATGTAGACGGAATCACTTCATGGATCCATGTCTCTCATCTCTGGCCTGCGCCCTGTCCAAAATCTGACTGGAAACTGGAAAAGACTGGTAACACTTTCAAATTGCGTATTCGCCATGTGGATAAGGCTACAGACTCTCCCCTTGGCCAAGAGTAGTCCTAACCCTCATCAGCCTGTTCAGCAGTAATGGCTGATCACAAATCCTACTGTAAAAGAAGTATGGTCTATCTTGCATACAGCCCCTTTAGGGACATGGTGGCCATCTCTCCACCCAGACATTTGTCAGCTGGCTATAGGTCTTTCCTATTGGGATATCCCTGATGAAGGGGATCCAACTAAAATTCCAATAAATCCTTTCCTTATCATATGTAATAGAAACAAACATTATGGATGTAGGGACACGAGAGCCAGATGCAGGTTGGCTAGCCTAGATTACTATGTTTGCCCAGTGGACTATCAAAGCCACAAACAGACATGGCTGTGTGGGGGAAATGCCGACTTCTTCTGTAAGTCATGGGAATGTGAGCATACAGGGGTGCCTGGTGGAACCCAAACTCCTCATCAAATTCAATACACAGCATTGGCCATATTACCAATTACACAACCAATACCGATGGCCCCCAGAGGGTTCTCTAGATCCTAAAATTCTCCGTGACCTTTTTAACTTCGGAAAGTGCTCAAAGGGTGGAAGGAAATTCCCCTAAGTGGAGGCATTTTCCCTCCTTCGCTCACATCCTGAACTATGCTTATCCAATAGATCCTCACCCTCAGCTTTCTGCTCCAGACTCTCTGCTGTCACTCCCACCTCAGCAACCTGATTTCTTCCCTCCAATTACTAGATCAAAAACCCAAACCGTCGGTTCTCAGATTATTGCCCCCTTGCTGAGGTAGCAGGTACTGAGGTACCCATCCACCCACTCACTACTCTCTTCTCCTGTCAGTGCCCACACCAGGTCCCACCAGGTCCTCTTACCAGCTAACCCAAAGCTCAAACCAGCTAAGGAGAGCCCTCAGACCCCTATCCAAGATGTAATGAAAATGGCCTTTAAAGTTGCTCTGTCATCACTGAAAACAGGTTACTAAGAATTTAAAGTCCTTCACAGGCTTTTTGGGATACAAACTCCCATCTTCCCCTCTGCTCTATCTGTTCTACTGCTCAAGTTTTGTTGCCTGGAAAATTCCAAACCCCTTTCCCATTATTCTTTTACATCTCTCCTTCCTCATGCTCAGACCCAAGGTGCTGCTCTCAGACCCGCCTTCCCTGTCTTCCCCGTCTATACCAGGCCCACAGAAAAGTCTTAACTGACCTTCTCCAGCAGTCTTCACCATGGCTGACTTTAGGACTTTCAGCCAAAGAGTCCCTATGAAAGAGTTCAATGTAGATAAACTTCCCCTTTTCGTGTTTCCCTGTTCTATTTGGCCCCTGGCTGGAAAAATCAGCACTCCTAAGCTAGACTTCCCCTTACTAGTTTTTCACAAAACATGTGAACAAGGCCTCTGGCCTTGAGCTGGGGCTTCACAGACATGGTTACATTTCTAAGATAAATAAGTTACCAAATGAGCTCCATTGTTACAGCTGGCAGTGAGAAAAAAAAAGAGAAGAAAAAAGCTCTCCCACTCCAGGTGTCCTTAAAATGTTAACTTGCCCAGAACAGATGAAAAAAACAATAGAAACGAAAACTTCTTTTTGTGAACTTATGCAGACTGTGAACTTCTGAGCCCCTTCCCTTACATGTTGGGTACAAAATTCGGAAACTACCTAAATTTGGAGATCAGGTGACTAATTGATTACAACAGAAGCAATGCCCTCTAAATCCGTTGCAACCAAATAGGTATGTTTCGCTGTCTTCGGTGCTATCTTAGGTGCCTTGAATTGTCCGTCCTTACAACAGTATAATTCTATATACTTAAACATTGTTTATGTTTTCATAAAATGGTCAACAGATGTGATTAATTATGTAATGTTCAGATGTTTCCCAGAGTGCTCTATCATGAGGCAGGTTAATTTAAATATCAAATAGGGGGGCATACAACCCGGTTCCTCTGGGAACCTGTATCCCTCCCTTTAGCCATCTTATTAGGAAAAGGAGCTGCTGCAGGTGTGGGCACAGGAATCACTGTCCTAGTCCATGTGACACAACAAATGACCCGATGAGAAGCAGCAATAGACCAAAATTTAAAGATATTAAAACCTCCATCACAGTTTTATAGGAATCTTTAACCTCTCTCTCTGAAATTGTTTTACAGAACATGCGAGGGTTGGACCTCCTCTTCGTGAGAGAAGGGGGCTTTCGTGCTGCATTGAGGGAAAAAGTTGATTTTATGCCGACCATACTGGAGTTGTAAAAAAATCTATGAGTAAATTAAGAAGACGCCTAGAAGAGCATCAACAAGAGAGAGATGCACAAAAAGGGTGGTTTGAGTCTTTGTTCACACAGTCCCCCTGGTTAACTACGCTTTTATCAGCCCTGGCCAGTCCATTAATAATCCTCATTTCATTGCTAATTGTAGGACCCTGTTTGCTCAACCATCTAGTTTCCTTTCTACAAGCTTAAATTGGATAAGTTAAACTTATGGTAATCAGACAACAATATACCTCACTAGAAGACATAAAATGTGAGACCCCGCAATGCTCATTTTTATGATTAAAATTAACCAGAATAAGAAGTGGGGAATGAAAGGTTAATAAAATATGTACTTTTAACTTCTTGTTTTTCTGTATGCTTAACAAAATACTGATGAAATCTTGAAAACTGTTTGCTAATCTTGTTCCCAGAATGTGCTGTCCCCAATTGCCAAACTGTTGAATGTACTCCCTCTCCCATTGGCATGCAAACCACTCACTCGACCTGACCCATCAATAAATTTCCCTCCCTGCTCTCACCACGTAAATTGCATAAGCTCTGCTTAAGCTGTTCTTAGGGCTCTCTTCTCTATTCAAGTGAGCTCTGAGCCCCAGCATGCTGGACCCCCAATAAACCCTTTGCTGTTGCATGAGACAGTCTCTTCGTGGTCTCTTTTCCAACGCTTGCCCAACCTTTACATTGGTACAATCATAAGTGTGAACATTCCTATGTGTGTCCAGAATATTACTATAATAAATAATATATGTAGATCAGGTAATAGGAGTTTTTCTTCCACCATTTCTGGGAGCAATATTTTGAAGATATATGAATTAGTATTTTGGGTAGAAATAGGTGTACCATTTGTCTATGAATATAGAGATAATGCATGAATAGACAATACTGTGAATTAATAATATTACTGGTTCCAACTTTAAATAATGGATTGAATTGATATCTGAAAATATACAGGAAACCTTATATTGATATACTACATTTAATCCTACCCGTTATACATCTGAATGAAATATTAGGGTTATGGATTTTCATGAAGAGTGTTTGAGTTTTGCTTCAAAAGTGATTATGGAAATTGAAAATAATGTGTTTGGAAAGAAGTCTCATGAAAAGACCAGTCCAGAAACCTGGAGGTATGCATGTGTTCTGAAGCAGAAAGTGATTTAAAGTGAAACAAACGCCTATATATTTGCTAACTTGTGGATGATAAATATATACGATGATGTGCAGAAATTGAAGAAATAGTAATGTACCAGTGTTGAATAAAAATGAACGTTAAAATACACATCATGTCCCATAGGAATCTACTTGAATTGATGTTAAACTGCGTCCGTTAATGTAGAAATATTAGAATTTGTATGCACCATTCACTGAAGTTAGTTTTCAGTACTAGGAAACAAATATGTATTTCAGGTAGATGAGTATTTCTGAGAATAATCTTGTGAAAAGTTGATTATAAATCCACATACATGAACATGAATGAATTCAGGGAGTGTATAATAAGACTCATACATTTCATATTTTGAAAAATCTGGAGAGTATATATATATATATATATATATATATATATATATATATATATACACACACACACACACACAAACTGAGACTATAAAAATAGCAATATATATGCCAATTGAAATTCACCATGAAATATACATCATCCACAGATTCAAAAATATTCATGTTACTGAAGATAGATTTATGTATAATGTTGTTTAACTAGGAAGTTTACCCATACATTGAATTTTCAGTTCCAACAGAATTTAGGAGGAGTAATCTCTTCTCACATTTTGTATCTGCCAAGTCAGCCACCTCACAAGAATGTACGTGTGATACCAGGTAGGATTCTATATTTGCATATAAAAATACATGTGCTGAATAGGCTACAGAGAGAGGGAGACAGGAATTCACATATTTGTTAACTTTAAAAACACATGGATAACTATTTCAACAGAAAATTGACTAGATTTATAACACATACCCTTTTTTATGCAAAAGGCAAGTCCAACTATACACCATGCCTCCTTTGAACTGCTTGGATTTCTATTCTGTTTAGGTTATTTTTCCCCATCACATTAGGAGTAGTAGTCAGAGTCCAGTAGGTTATGAGTTAGTGTCAGGGATCAGTATTTCAAATGGAAAATAGAATAATGAATCAAATGTGTATGCAAATATATGCTACACAAAAATCTTCCCACTCTCATCCAGAACAAATCCTTGACATTACCTTCGCCTGAAGTAAGTCACAATTAGAATAGAAGAGTTAGAAAATCTGTGAATACATATCTTGAGTGGAAAATGCTCAGAGTTCAGAACCTTGGAGGTGGTAGAGGAATTTCCAAAAGTAAGGGACATGGTAAACACTCCTCTAACATGGAGGTCTGCTGGCGTAAAGACATCTTGAGAAACTGCCTCTGAGGTTGGGCACTTGAAACATACGTTATTTTCAGGAGCTTTAGCTTCCTTTGTAGTGAGACAATAAAATCTGGGTCTGCATCTATGTGACCTGGAGGATATGGTTTCTTATTTTCCAGTGAACATGAGGCAGCAGTGCTGAATTCACTCTTTGTAGGTAAACAGTGGCCACTGGGGTCTAATTGTCTCCCCATGTGGACTGTGGAGCCATTTGGTCATCCTCCACTTTTCGTGGTGTTTCCTGCTGTTGCACTGGGAGTTTGGTATTTGCTTCACAAAATACAAGAAGTTCAACAGGGACACAGTGCTGGAGGGAGTTCTGTCACGTGTTGTGGTCAGGGTCTGCAGGAGAATGCAACAACCAGGCTTCTTTCCCACATACCTTGCCCCCTTGTCCATAGCAACTTGATTCTGAACATGGCCCTGAATCCTCTCCATATAAAAACATGCTTTTACATATTCGGGTCTCCTGGCTGCACCATGTTAGTCACAAAAAATTTTGAAGCCAATGAGAAATCCACATGGCCATAACACAGATGTATTATCACACAACTGCAGACCACTTCTCTAGGCCCAATACTCTGCAGGCTCTAACTTGCTTGCCCCCATGTCCATAGCAACTTGATTCTGAACATGGCCCTGAAATCTTTCAATATAAAAACATGCTTTTACATATACGGGTCTCCTGGCTGCACCATGGCAGTCACAATGAATTTGGAAGCCAATGGCAGAACCACATGGTCACAACACAGATGTATTATCACAAAACTGCACACCATTTCTCTAGGCCCACAACTCTGCAGGCTATAACTCAATGGCATCTCTGTTCTACACCATTTTCATGAAACCCAGTGAATTAAGGCAGGGTCTGGTACACTCAAGATCAGCAACATCCAAAGGTTCTCCAGTGCCACCTGGTCATGGGAATTTTAAAAATTTCATGGTATTTGTCTGGCCATTTTTCAAGGATGAAGTTGGAGGCACTGTGGGTTTCAATTCATTCAGGAACCATTAAATGTTGAGGAAGTTCATTTCAAAGAAATCTCTGGAGAACTCTCACAGGCAAGGCTTCCAAAAGAGTGGCCAAAAGGTCACATGAAGCCAGGCGCATTGAGGTCTCCAATGTGAGGTCCATGTGTGTTTTGACTCAAAACTATCCCTGCCAAGTCTTTCAGAATAAAATCATGTGATATACTGGCTGAGATTCCCAGTACTCTTTGGAAAACCACCCTGGGCCTAGATCTCAGTTTCCAAGGGTGACTTTCATGCGTGGCCTCCTAATATCCCAACACTTTTCATGGCAATACTTCTCTGAGGTCAATTCCAGAACGCAGTCTCTAAGGGGAATCAAACCAGAGTTCAAGCCCAGGTTGACCCAGTCATCTCTTCACACCGCCAATCAAATGAACACAATTAAAAACAAAACACTATCACATGGCCCCATCTTCTTCCTTATAGACACTCATCATAACCTCTGGTTGGAGCTTTCCATGAGGGGCACATTCCAAAAGAGTGTCCAAAATAAGCTCCCTTGCCCCTCATTTGGCTCAAGTCAGGGTGGGAAGGACACCCTTCCTGTGAACCAGGAGTGATCAAATAGGCCTGTCATTAATACTGCTCCGCTTTTCCAATTTGAGGCCTTCTGACTGTGGGGTTTAGATTCTTTATGTGAACTGGAGTCATGAGAAAAGACAAGCACCTCTGCAGAGATTTGAAGAACTCATTTGACCAAAAGGATCGCTATTCTCACTTGATTGATTTCAGGAACCTAACAGAGAAAGGCAATAGAATTCATTCACAATGACTGAAATTTTTTGCGAATTTGGTTTTGGTTTCACACATGGGATCTTTCTTTAGATCCATCAGGTGCTGAGAATCTAAGCCACAGCCTCACACAGGGCCAAGAGCCCGATTCAGACACATCCCTTTCCGAAGCAATTTAGCAAGAGCCACAGGTGATGCCCATTCATTTCCATTTGAAAACTGTTTTCTTCAGGCTTCACAAAGGGGTAGCCTGAGCCCAACATCTTCCTGACATTCAGGGCAACAGAACAATAGGTAAGCAAAAGGCCCAAAGCATGGTATCTCCACTGAGACTTTTCTGGTCACACTCATATCTGAGTTTTCTGAGATACTGGCCATTCCCTTCAGGTATCCAGTACATGGACATGTCAAAGACCTTGGAGTTGGTACATATCTTGGACACAAAACAATGAGACTATTCTGGAGAGTTTCCAGAATTCAGGAAGAAAACAGGGACTTAGGAAGGTAGTAGGTTTTGCCAATCCATAAGGCAAGCTGCAGTCCATTCATAAATTGGGCAGGATGAATGCTGGGAATCTTTCTACTACACATGACACATCCATTGTTGCATTGTCTTTTCTCATGTCTACAACCACGGACACAGTGGGATACACAGACATAGAAACACTCACCTTGTCAAATGACTTACTAGAAATAGTTCACTGAAAACCAAACAAACCGCCTTTCCTACCTATTCTCAGAACAAGAGACAAAACCACACACCCACACTCACAATGGCACCTCCTTCCCCTAAGTAGGTCTGTGACTATCCGGAGTGTTCTCTGACTGGTGGGCAATACTATGTTCCCCCGAAATGGCCTGTATTCTCTCAGATCTGGTTTCCTTGGCCAACTATGTGAAGTTGTCAGGAAAAAGTGGTGAGCCACTACCTGCTTTCTCAGGAAAGGTCCCTCTTCAGAGCTCTCCTGGCATTTGGCCATCCTCACATCAGTAGGTACCAAGAAAGACTGACTCTGTCCTTGGTAAATCCAAACAAGTGAGCCCACTGGGACTGGGACTTGAACTGCATCTGGGTGCCTGGCTTCTTGGATACCAAGTTCAGAGAGTTCCATCACCAAGGAAATGAGGTATGACACTTTCTTTGGAACTGAATGAGGTCACTGCCTTGGCAACCACTTGGTCCTAACAGTTGCTTCCAAGGGCCCCATGAGATGGAGGCTGCCCCTTCTTCCTCTGACACTTTCACAATTTAGAATGGTATATCAACCATAGGCACACACACAGGCCTGGTTTGGTCCATCTTCTCCACAATAAGAAGAGAGAGGCTGATTCAGACACATCCCTTCATCCTGACCAGGTGGTTTGTCATCGAAGATGACTTTTGCTCTTTCAGGTCCTTCATACCTGTCTACAACTTTTCCAGGTATCAATTCTGCATGGACCTTTGAGAATCTCAGCAGGTGGAAGGTCCCCTACTTTTCTGTATTGTAAGAACAACTTTGTCCCTGCTCTTCTGTAAAATGAGATTGAGGGAACAGTGTATGTTTAGAGTTAATAACAGGTTTGATTTCGATTTGTGTTAGGAATCATTCTTCTGGATGAATAATGGTATTGGGAACCTGGTATATTTACAAGAATGTAGAGGTGAAACATAAGTATGAAAACAGAAATCCAGGTATGATTTTAAACCCATAAGGGCATTGGGCCCTTGATTGGGATACTTAGCTTTGAATTATGTTCTGCACAGATGTCTCAAATAATTTGATATACAATGGCATAGGACCTTGTACCTTGGAAGATTGAATGTAGAAGAGAACATCCCTTCAAAAAGGGATAGTCGGTAGGATTAGGAAGATAGTCGTTTTAGGAAGAAGAGTGAGTATATGATTTTGAACAAAAGTTCTTTAGCAATAGGATTTCAGTTAGAGAGTGAATGTATATGTCAGCACATATGAAGAGCCAGTCACGATGATGAAGTGGGGAAAACATGTAGAAAAGAAGATATCAATAAAGATATTACGAAATCAGGGAAAGTATAAAGTGAGTGAGAGGATTAGACATTTTCAACAAGCTTGAGGTTGAATCTTAGAAAGAAACAAATATGAAGTCACCAATAATATTGACATTTGAGAGCATTAGGCACCCTGGACATGGATGTTTTTAGTAATCTATGTTCACATTTCATTTAGGCTTTGCTTGGTTCAATCATAAGTGTAACATTTACATTTTTGTCCAGAATATTATTGTGATAATATGTATATGTAGATCAGGTGACATAAGTATTTCTTCCACCATTTTTGGTAGCAATATACTGAAGACATAAAATTAGTATTGGGCGTACAAAGAGGTGTACCCTATGTCTATGAATATAGAGATAAAGCATGAATAGACCATACTGTGAATAAGTAATATAACTTGTTCCAACTTAATATAATGGGATGAACTGATATCTGAAAAATTACTGGAAATCTTATATGCATATACAATCATTCATTCCAACCAGTTATTCATCTAATGTCAATATTAGTGTTTTGGTTTATCATGAAGAGTGTGTGAGTTTTACTTCAAAAGTGATTATGGAAATCGAAAATAATGTGTTTGGAAAGAAGTCTCATGAAAAGACCAGTCAAGAAACCCTGACAATACATGTGTTGTGAAGTAGGAAGTGATTAAAGTTTAAAGAAATGCCTACAAATTTGTGAACTTGTGGATGAAATACATACCTTATGATGAGCAAAAACTGAAGAAATAATAATGTACCAGTGTTGAATATAAATGAACATCATATTATATATCATGTCCCATTGGGATCTACTTGCATTGGTGATAGACTGGATCAGTTCCTGTAGAATTATGAACATTTGTATGCACCATTCACTGAAGTTAGTTTTCAGTACTAGGAAACAAATATGTATTTAAGGTGGATGAATATTTCTGAGACTAATATTTTGGAAAGTTTATTATAAATCCACATGCATGAACATGAATGAATTTAGAGAGTGTATATAAGACACATATATTTCATATTTTGAAAAATCTGGAGAGTGTATATATATATATATATATATATATATATATATATATATATATATATATATATATACACACACACATACCCACACACACACACACAAAAAACACACAGAGACATTTAAAAGTAGCAATATATATGCCAATCGAAATTCATCTTTAAATATATATCATCCACAGATGCAAAAATATTTATTTTACTGAACATGAGTTTATGTATAATGATGTTCTACTAGGAAGTTCCCCTATAGGTGGAATTTTCAGTTCCAACAGCAATTTGGAGGAGTGATCTCTTCTCACAATTTGTATCTGCCAAGTCAGCCACCTCACAAAAATGTACATGTGATACCAGGTAGGATTCTATAAGTGCATATGAAAATACATGTGATGAATAGGCTACAGAGAAAGGGAGACAGGAATTCATATATTTGTTTAATTTAAAAACACATGGTGAACTATTTCAATTAAAAATTGACTAGATTTATAACACCTACCATTTATCATGCAAAAGGTAAGTCCAAGTATGCAGCATGCCTCCTCTGAACTGCTTGTATTTCTATTCTGTTTGAGTATTTTTCTCCATCATATTAGGATTTGTAGTCAGAGGATAGTAGGGTATGGGATAGTGTCAGGGATTCAGTATTTCGAATAGAAAATTGAAAATGAATGCAATGTGTATGCAAATATGTGCTACACAAATATCTTCCCACTCTCATCCAGAGCAATGCCTTGACATTACCTTCGCCCCATGTATGACACAATTAGAGGAGAAGAGTTAGAAAATCTGTGAATACATATCTGCAATGGAAACTGCTCAATTTTCACAAATTTGGAGAAGGTAGAGGAGTTTCCAAAATTAAGGGACAATGTAAACTCTCCACAAACATGGAGCTCTGCTGGCCTAAAGAGTTCTTAAGAAACTGCCTCTGAGGTTGGGCACATGAAATATATGTTGTTGTCAGGAGCTTTAGCTTCCATTGTAGTGAGACCATCCAAGCTGGGTCTGCATTTTTGTGACCTTTGTGAGCACATGGTTTCTTGTTTTCCAATGAACATGAGGCAGCATTGCTAAATTCTCTCTTTGTAGGTAAACTGTGACCAATGGGGGCTAAGTGTCTCCCCGTGTGCACTGTGAACCCATTTGGTCATCCTCCACTTTTCGTGCTGTTTCTTGCTGCTGCACTCGCAATTTGGCATTTGCTTCATGAAACAAGGAGTTCAACTGTGACACAGTGCTGGAGCAAGTTCTGTCACATGTGGTGGGTCAGGGTCTGCAGGAAAATGCACCAACCATGCTTCTATCCCACCAGCTTGCCTCCTTGAGCATAGCAACCTGATTCTGAACATTGCCCTGAAACTCCTACATATAACAAGATGCCTTTTCAGAGAAGGGTCTGCTGGCTGCACCATATCAGTCATAATCCATTTGGAAGCCAAAGGCAGATCCACATGGCCAAACCACAGATTTTTTATCACACACCTGCCCACAACTTCTCTAGGTCCACTACTCAGCAGGCTCGAACTTACTTGCATCTCTTTTCTATACCATTTTCATGAAAACCAGTCAATCAAGGCACCTTCTGGTATATTCATAATCAGAAACAGGACATCCAAAGGTTTTCCAGTGCCACCTGCTCATGGGAATTTTAAACATTTCATGGTATTTATCTAACCATTTTTAAAGGATGAAGTTGGAGGCACTGTGGGTTTCAATTCATTCAGGAACCATTAAATGTTGAGGAAACTCATTTTAATGAAAGCTCTCGAGAACTCTCACAGGCAAGGCTTCCAAAAGAGTGGCCAAAAGTTCACATGAAGCCAGGCCCATTGAGGTCTACAATATGAGGTCCATGTTTCTTTTGACTCTCAACTATTGCTGCCAAGTCTTTCAGAATAAAATCATGTGATATCCTGGCTGAGATTCCCAGTGCTCTGTGGAAAGCAACCCTGGGTCAAGACTCATTTTCCAAGGACTACCCTCATTCGTGGCCTCCTAAAATCCCAACACAACTCATTGCAATACTTCTCTAAGATCAGTTCCAGAATGCAGTCTCTAAGGGTAATTACGCCAGAGTTCCAGCCCACGTGGACCAATTCATCTCTTCCAACCGCCACACAAGTGACCACAATTAAAACCAAAACACTCCCACATGGACCTCATCTTCTTCCATATAGACACTCATCATTACCTCTGGCTGGAGGATTCTATGAGGGGCACAGCCCAAGACAATGTCCAAAAGAAGCTTCCTTACCCCTCATATGCCTAAAGGCCCGGGCTCCCTTCCTGTGAACCAGGAGTGATCAAATAGGCCTGCCGTTAATACTGCTCCACTTCTGCAATTTCTGGCCTAGTGACTGTGGGGTTTAGATTCTTTTTGTAAATGGGAGTCATGAGAAAACCCAAGCACCTATGGGCTAGACTCTGCAGGGCTTTGAATAACTCATTTGACCCAAAGGATCCCTATTCTCACTTGATGGAGGCAGGAACATTACAGAGGAAGACGAGAGACTCCATCCACAATGACAGCTCTTTTGGCCATTTTGGTTTTGGATGCACACATGGGATCCTTCTTTAGACCCATCAGGTGCTGAGAATCAAAGCCACAGCCTCACACAGGGCCAAGAGGCTGATTCAGACACATCCCATTCTAAAGCAATTAAGCAAAGAGCCCAAGGTGATGCCCATTCATTTTCATTTGAAAACTGTTTTCTTCAGGCTTCAAAAAGGGGTGGCCTGAGTCAAAGAACTTCCTGACATTCAGGGCAACAGACAAATAGGTAAGCAAAAGACCCAAAGCAGGGTTTCTCCATTGAGACTCTCCTGGTCCCAATGATATCTGTGTTTTCTGACATGCTCTCATTCCCTTCAGCTATCCAGTACATAGCCATGTCACAGATCTTGGAGGTGGTTCATATGGTGGACATAAAATCATAAGCCTATTCTGAAGAGTGGCCATAATTCTACGAAGAAAACAGGAACTTTGGAAGATAGTAGGTGTTGCACATCCATAAGGCAATCCACAGTCCATTCATAAATTAGGCAGGATGAATGCTGAGAAGCTTTCTACTAGACATGACAAATCCATTGATGCATTCTCTTTTCTAATGTCTACAACCACAGACACGGTGGGATACACAGACATAGAAACACTTGCCTTGTCAAAGGACTCAGTAGACACAGTCCATTCCAAACCAAACAAACTGCCTTTCCTACCTATTCTCAGAACATGAGACAAAACCACAAACTCACACCCACAACCACAAAGGCACCTCCTTCCTCCAAGTAGGTATGTGACTATCTGGAGAGCCCTCTGACTGGTGGACCATTTTATGTTCCCCCGAAACGGCCTGTCCTGTCTCAGATCAGGTCTCTTTGGCTAACTCTGTGAAATTGTCCGGGACCAGCAGTGAGACACTACCTGCTTTCTCAGGAAAGGCCCCTCTTCAGAGCTCACCTGGCATTTGGCCATACTCACATCAGTATTTACCAAGAAAGACGGACTCTGTCCTCTGTAAATCTAAACAAGTGAGCCCACTGGGACTGGAACTGGGACTGCCTCTGGGTGCCTGGATTCCAAGTTTAGAGTGTTCCTTCACCAAGAAAATTAGATGAGGTCACTTCTTTCTGGAACTGATTGAATTTGCTGCCTTTGCAACCACTTTGTCCTAACAGTTGCCTCCAAGGGTCTCATGAGATGGAGGCTGCCCCTATTTCCTGTTACAATTTCACAAGATAGAAAGTTATATCAACCATAGGCACCTGGGAACAGCTCTCTACATAGGCCTGGTTTGGTCCATCTTCTCTACATTAAGAAGATAGAGGCTGATTCAGACACATCCCTTCGTCATGACCAGGTTGTTTGCAATTGAAGATGACTTTTTCTCTCTAAGGTACTTCATAGTTCCCTATATCTTCTCCAGGGATTATATCTGCATAGACCATTCAGCTTCTCAGCAGGTGAAAGTCTCCCTACATTTTTGTATTGTAAGACCAACTCAGTCCTGCTCTTTTGTAAAGATAGATTGAGGAAGCAGTATATGGTTAGGGTTAATAACAGGTTCGATTTGTGTTAGGAATCATTCTGCTGGATGAATAAGAATATTGGGATCCTGTGGTATTTATAAGAATATAGAGGTGAAATATAAGTATGACAATGGAATTCTAGATAAGATTTGAAGCCCAGAAGTGCACTGGGCACTGGAGTGGGAAACTTAGCTTTGAACAATGTTCTGCAGAGATATCTCAGATAAATCGATATATAATGGCAAAGGACCATGTACCTTGGTTGATTGAATGTGTAAGAAAACATCCAGTCAAAAAGGGATAGTCGGTAGGATTAGGAAGATAGTGTAGGTTTAGATAGAAGAGTGAGAATAGGATTTGGACCAAAAGTACTTTAGCAATAGAGTTTTGGTTAGAGAGTGAATGTAAATGTCAGCACATGTGAAGAGTTGGTCACAGTGATGAACTGGAAAAAATATGTAGGAAAGCATTTATCAATAGAAACATTAGGAAATCAGGCAAAGTATAAAGTGAGTGATAGGATTACACATTTTCAACAGGTTGAGATTTAATATATAATCTTAGGAAGAAACAAATATGTAGTCACCGACAGGATAGACATTTGAGAGCATTAGGCAACCTGGACATGGATGGTTTTAGTAATCCATGCTCACTTCCTATTTAGGATTTGGTACAATCATAAGTGTGACATTTGCGTTTTGTGTCCAGAATATTACACTGAAAAAATGTATATTTATATCAGGTGACATGAGTATTTCTTCCACCATTTCTGGAAGCAATATGTTGAAGACATATAAATTAGTATTGGGGGTACAAATACGTGCACCCTGTGTCTCTGAATATAGAGAAAATGTATGAATAGACAATAGTGTGAATAAAGAATATAATTGGTTTCAACTTTAAAAAATGGATTGAAGTGATATCTGAAAATATAAAGAAAATTTTATATTGATAAACATACATTCATTCAAACCAATTATACATCTATTTGTAATATTAGGGTTATGGTTTATCATAAAGGGTGTGAGTTTTGCTTCAAAATTGATTATGGAAATCGAAAATAATGTGTTTGGGTAGAAGTCACATGAAAAGACCAGTGAAGACACCTGGAGGAATACATGTGTTCTGGAGCAGGAATTGATTGAAAGTGAAACAAATGCCCATAAATTTGTGAATTTGTGGATGAAATATATATCCTACGATGTCCATAATACGAATAAATATTAATGTACCAGGGTTTAATAAAAATGAACGTCAAAATGCACAGCTTGTCATATCGGAATCGAGGTGCATTGATGTTAAACTTGGTCAGTTACTGTAGAAATATTAGTTAAATCTGTTTTTCAGGTGGATGAATATTTCTGAGAATAATCTTGTGAAAAGTTGATTATAAATCCAAGTCCATGAACATGAATAAATTTAGCGAGTGTAAATAAGACACATATATTTCATATTTTCAAAAATCTGGAGAGTGTATGTATATATATATATATATATATATATATATATATATATATATATATATATATTTACACAAAACACACACACAGACATTAAAAAGTAGCAATATATATGCCACTCAAAATTCATCTATAAATATATATCATCCAAAGATGCAAAAATATTTATTTTACTGAACATGAGTTTATGTATAATGTTTTTCTACTAGGAAGCTCCCCTATAGGTGGAATTTTCACTTCCAACAACGATTTGGAGGAGTGATCTCTTCTCACAATTTGTATCTACCAAGTCAGCCAACTCACAAAAATGTACATGTGATACCAGGTAGGATACTATAAATGCATATAAAAATACATGTGATTAATAGGCTACAGAGAAAGGGACAGGAATTCATATATTTGTTAATTTTAAAAACACATGGAGAACTATTTCAATTGAAAATTGACCATTTTTATAACACCTACCATTTATCATGCAAAAGGCAGGTCCAAATATACAACATGCCTCCTCTGAAATGCTTGTATTTCTATTCTGTTTGCGTTACTTTTCTCCATCATATTAGGATTAGTAGTCAGAGTCTAGTAGGGTATGTGAATATTTCTGAGAATAATCTTGTGAAAAGATGATTATAAATCCACATCCATGAATATGAAAAATTTAGGATGTGTAAAATAATACACATATATTTCATATTTTGAAAAATCTGGAGAGTGTATATATATATATATATATATATATATATATATATATATATACACACACACACACACACACAAACATTCACAGACATTAAAAAGTAGCACTATATGCCAATTTAAAATCACCATGAAATATATATCATCCACAGATCCAAATAAATTCATTTTACTGAACATCGATTTATGTATAATGTTGTTCAACTAGGAAGCTCACCCACAGGTTGAATTTTCAGTTCCAACAGCGTTTAGGAGGAGTGATCCCTTTTCACAATTTGTATCTGCCAATTCAGCCACCACACAAGAACGTACGTGTGGTAACAGGTAGGATTCTAAATGTGCATATAAAAATACAGGTGCTGAATAGGCTTCAGAGTAAGGGAGACAGGAATTTACATATTTCTTAACTTTTAAAATACATGGAGAACTATTTCAAAAAAATTTACAAGATTTAAAACTCCTACACTATATAATTCAAAAGGCAAGCCCAACTATCCACCATGCCTCCTCTGAACTGCTTGTAGTTCTATTCTTTTGGGGGTATTTTTCTCCAACATATTAGGATTAGTAGTCAGAATCTAGTAGGGTATGTGTTAATGTCAGTGATTCAGTATTTTGAATGGAAAATAGGAAAATGAATCCAATGTGTATGCAAATATGTGCTTCAGAAAAATCTTCCCACTCTCATCCAGAACAATCCCTTGACATTACCTTCGCCCCAAGTAAGACACAATTAGAGGAAAAGAGATAGAAAATATGTGAATACATATCTGAAATGGAATTTGATCAGGAGTTCACAACCATGGAGGTGGTAGAGGAGTTTTCAAAAGTAAGGGACAGGGTAAGCACTCCACAATCACAGAGCTCTGCTGGCCTAAAGACTTCTTGAGAAACTGCCTCTGAGTTTGGGCACTTGAAATATATGTTGTTTTCAGGAGCTTTTGCTTCCTTCTAGTGAGACGATCAAAGCTGGGTCAGCATCTATGTGACCTGGAGGACATAAATTGTAATATTCCAATGAACATGAGGGAGCAGTGCTGAATTCTCTCTTTGTAAGTATACTATGGCCACTTGGGGCTAAGTGTGTGCCCACGTGGACTGTATATTCATTTGTTCCTCTTCCACTCTTCATTGTGTTTCTTGCTGCTGCACTGCGACTTTGGTATTTGCTTCACGAAATACATGGAGTTCAACTGGGACACAGTGGTCTAAGTGTCTGCCCGTGTGGACTGTGAAGCCATTTAGTAATCCTCCACTTTTCCTAGTGTTTCTTGCTGCTGCACTGCGAGTTTTGTATTTGCTTCATGAAATACAAGGAGTTCAACTGGGACACAGTGCTGGAGGGAGTTCTATCACATGTGGTGGCTCACACATGAGCATTCATGAAACCGGCCTCTATACCACATAGCTTGCTCCCTTGACCATAGCAACCTGATTCTGTAAATTACCCTAAAACCTCTCCATATAACAAGATGTGTTTACTTATAATGGTCTCCTGGCTGCACCATGTCCGTCTCATGACATTTGGAATCCAAAGGCAGATCCACATGGCCCCATCACAGATGTTTTATCACACACCTGCCTACCGCTGCTCTAGGCCCTCTACTCATCAGGCTCCAAATTACTTGCTTCTCGGTTCTACACCATTTTCATTAAACCCAATCAATCAAGGCACTGTCTGGTACACTCATGATCAGAAATAGGACATCCAAAGGTTCTGTATGCCACCTGTTCATGGGAATTTCAAAAATTTAAACTATTTATCTAGCCATTTATCAAGGATGAAGTTGGAGGCACAGTGGATTTCAATTCATGCAGGAACCATTAAATGGTGAGTATGATCATTTCAATGAAAACTCTGGAGAACTCTCACAGGCAAGGCTTCCCAAAGAGTGTCCAAAAGGTCACCTGAAGCCAGGCTCATTGAGGTCTACAATTGAGATCCATGAGTGTTTTGATCTCAACTATGGCTGCCAAGTCTTTCAGAATAAAATCTTGTGGTATCCTGACTGAGATTCCCAGTGCTCTGTGGAAAGCTACCCTGGGCCTACATCTCAGGTTCCAAGGGCGACTCTCATGCATGGCCTCCTCAAATCCCAACACAACTCATGGCAATACTTCACTAAGCTCAGTTCCAGGACACAGTGTCTAAAAGGAGTCACACCAGAGTTCAGGCCCAGGAGGACCCAGTAATCTCTTCCAGCTACCACACATATGACCACAATTTAAATCAAAACACTCCCACATGGGCCTCATCTTCTTCTACACAGACACGCATCATAACCTCTGGCTGGAAGTTTCCATGAGGGGTGCAGCCCAAGACAGTGTCCAAAATAAGCTCCATTGCCCCTCATTTGCCAAAAGTCAGGGTGGCCTAAACACTCTTCCTTTGAACCAGGAGTGATCAAATAAGCCTGCCTTTAATACTGCTCTGCTTCTCCAATTTGAGGCCTAATGACTGTCAGGTGTAGATTTTCTATGTAATTTGGAGTCATGAGAAAACCCAAGCACCTATGGGCTATCCACTGTAGGGCTTTGAAGAACTCATTTGACCCAAATGATCACTATTCTCACTTGACGGAAGTCAGGAACTGAAAAGGTCGGGCGAACTTCGGAGGAAAAGACCACCAAGAGACTGTCTCATGCCACAGCAAAGGGTTTATTGGGGGTCCAGCATGCTGAGGCTCAGAGCTCACTTCAGAGGAGCAAAGAACAAAGAGCCCCGAGAACAACTTGAGCAGAGTTTATATACATTCTTTAGAGAGGGCAGGGACTTTACATACATCATAGCCTCCTTTAGAAAATCATCATATACCGCGGGAAAATCAAATAATAACTCTAAAACATGATTAGCACATTCATTGGCGGGAACAGGTTGGGCAGTGGGTGATTGGTCAGCCGTGAGAAGGAGTATACATTTAAACTGATTGGTTGAAGCACTGAGATGTATACGTGCAGATCTGCATGGTTTCTGGGAAGGGGTGGTTAAGTAACGAGGTGGTCAGGGAAGATTTCAACACACATCTAATGGGAAGATCCGGGAATTGTCTTAAGTGCCACAGGAATTTCAGGTTCTGAGTGCAGCTTGGAAAATGTACAAAACCTGGTTCTTTACGTTTCAATTTCAATTTCTTTTATTCTTTCATTTCCCACCCCTTTTTCTGACTACTTTTAATCTTAAAAGTAATGAATCAAAATTATTGTGGGGTTCCACATTCTATTCCTACCAGTGCAGCATATTTCTGTCTGATTATCATGAGTTTCACCTGCCTAATCTGAGCCTGGAGAAAGGAAACTATGTGGTTAAGCAAACAAGGTCCCACAGTTAGCAACACCATAAGGATGATCAGGGGTCCAGCTAAGTCTGATATTAGTGTAGTTACCAGGGGTACTGGGTTAACCATGACTCAAAGCACCCTTGTTGAATCTCCCATTCTCTCTGGCGCTCTTCAAGGTATTTTCTTAATTTACTCATGAATTATTTTGCAACTCCAATATGGTCAGCATAAAAACAACATTCTTCTCTCAGTGCAACACAGAGGCCCTCTCCCTCATCAAGAGGAGGTCTAATCCTCACCTGTTCTGTAAAACAACTTCAGAGAGAGAGGTTAAGGATTCCTGCAAAGCTGTGATGGAGGTCTCTAACGTCTTCAAGTCTTGATTTATTGCTGTTTCTAATTGGGCCATTTGTTGTTAACCACGCATCATAGAAGCTGTTCCCATACCCACTCCTGCAGCAGCTCCTATCCCCAATAGGATGGCTAGAGTAAGGGACAATGGTTCCCCTTGATATCGGGTTGTTTGTCCCCCTAGTAGACCTTCAAATGATTAGGCATTATGATAGAGTACCCTGGAGAGTATCTGCACCATTACACAATAATTTACAGGGCTGTCAAAGACCTGGGCTGAAATACAAGGAGTTCTGACTGTGTGGAGTTCAGTACCATAAAGGTTCCTTTAACTAGTTCCCAGGGGGAGGAGTCAGATGTACTCTGGACTGGGGAAGTAGGCAAAGACGGAACCCAGGAAGTATTAGATGGTAGAGGGGTTCTGGTAGATCTAGGCATGGAAGGTTTAGGAGGCTTAATTCCTGGCTTGAGGGGATTGGGTCCTATTGCTGTGGGATTTTCTTTCTTTTTAAGCCAGACGGTGAACCAGAGACCAAATTCATCACCTGGGCCATAAATATAGAATCGCATTCCCCACGTATTTCCCATAGGCCAGGTTTTTCTGAGGTAGCCCCTTCCTTTGGAAGTGAAAGTTATATTGAGGGGGTAACATAGAGTATTCTTTCCACAGCGAGTTTTTGACACCACTGGGCTAGCAGCACATTTCTTGGGATCAATCCAGGTGTCATTTCATCCTACCGGAATCATACCTTTCTGGGGAGTTTGGGTTCCACCATGCAGCTTTCGTTTGTTCACAACCCCAAGATCTACAATAAAAGTCACTGGGTCCTCCACAGGTTTGGGCCTGTTTTATGACTTTGGAAATCAGGTGGGCACACATAATAGTCAAGACTGGCTAGTTTACACCTGAGCTGGGGGAGATGACATCCATAATTCATGGGTTAAGGTGGTCTATGTTGCCCTGGTTAGGGTTTGAGTGGGATCTGTGTGGGGTCCTCTATGTCAGGGAGATCCCAGTCAGGGAAGCCTATGGCAAGCTGACAAATGTCCGGGTGGAGAGATGGCCACCAAGTCCATAAGGTGGCTGTTTGTGAAATAGATCACACTACTTGCCCATTAGGATTCATTACTTGCCCTTGTTGCTGAGCACGCTGATGGGGATTAGGGCTGCTGGTGGTCATGGGAAGAATCCATAGCCCTACCCACATGACGGACACGCAACCTGAGATGGATACCAGTCTGTAGAAGTTTCCAGCCAGAGTCTGTACAGGGCTCAGGCATGAGATGGGAGGCATTGATCCAGGAAGTGATCCCGTCCACTTTCACCACTGTGGGTGTTATAAGCAGCACCTGGTATGGTCCTTTCCAGTGGAGTTCCAGGGATGACACCTGACGCCATCTCACGTAGACGAAGCCTCCCACTTGATATCAATGTGGGGTTCCCTCGTCTCCAGTCTGATAAGCAGAGGCCAAATGTTTCCACAGGTATCGCTGGGTGCTGGGTTTGTTAAAGGGCTTTAAATCTGTCAAGCAAGGGGGTGTGAAAGGAATCATTAAGTCTCATAGTTGGGATTAGGTCCCCTACTGGAGGAAGGGCACCACTGAGAATTTCATAAGAGGTGAGGTTACACAAAGAGGCGGAGGGGGTATTTCTTTCACAAAACAGTGCATAAGGTTGGAGCATAGTCCAATTTTTTATGCCAGTATCCAAGCTTAATTTTGTTAAGTACTCTTTGATGGTTCTATTCATCCTTTCTACCTGTCCTGAGCTCTAGGGTCTATAAGCACAATGTAACTTCCAATTAATCCCCAGGGTCCTGGCAAATCCCTTACTTTCCTGGGGCATGAATGCCGGTCCGTTAGCGGACCCTATTACCTTAGGCAGGCCGAACCTTGGAAAAATGTCTTCTACGATCTTTTTGACTACCATCTGAGCTGTTTCTTTCTTCATGGGGAAGGCTTCGACCCATCCTGAAAAAGTATCTACAAAGACTAGGAGATATTTAAGTTCATACCTTGCTGGCTTAATTTCAGTAAAGTTCAATTCCCAGAATTGTCCTTGTCTGGTTCCTTGTAAGCGCTTCCCTGCAGGAAGCTTGGATGGGTAAGCATTAACTACTTGGCAGACTTGACAATCTCTAGTCACCTGCTCAGCTATTTCTTTCCTCTGTGAGTCAGTCAATAATAAGTCCTTTCTCCGGTCCTTTAAGAGTGCCTATATCTTCTCTGAGTCTAAGTGGGTGAGCTGGTGTACGTCTTTGACATAAAGGTGGGCTTTTTGAAATTGTAAACTTGGCTCTGTAGGATCCCAGAGTTCTGTATCTGTCTCCTCAGATGATAAGTTGCCTGAATGTTCCGGTGCGGCCAAGTCTCCTGATTGTTGTTCCCCCTGGTGTGGAAAAAGTTAACACAGTCACTCCATTTAGGGCTGCCAATTAAGCTTCCTCATCTGCCCTTCTTTTTCCAACCGCCACGGGTTCGTTTCCCTTCTGGTGCCCTGGGCAGTGCACTATAGCTAGTTCCTTAGGGCCCTGCACTGCTGAGAGAAGTTGGAGGATCTCATCTTTGTTCTTTATTTCTTTCCAGGTGGAGGTTAATAACCCCCTTTGCTGGTAAATAGCCCCGTGCACATTTGCAATGGCAAATGCATAGCGGCTATCAGTGTATATGGTGGCCGTTTTGCCTGTTGCTAGTTCCAATACTTTCGTAAGGGCAATCAGTTCTGCTTTTTGGGCTGATGTCAGTTCTGGGAGACCAGAGGAACAGATGACATTAATTTTGCTAACTACTGCTTCTCCAGCCCACCGCTTACCATGTTGGAGGAAGCTGCTGCCATCCATAAACCATACAACTTCAGGGCAAGGCAGTGGCTGATCCTTCAAGTCTCGTCGTATACTGGTTTCCTCTGCCAGTATGTGTTGACACTCATGAGCGACGGGTCTTGATGATTCTTCTGGCAGCAGTGTAGCCGGGTTGAGTGGAGCAGCGGGTCCCAGCGTGATTCTGTCTTTGTCAAGCAAGAGGTTCTGGTAGTGGGTTATTCTAGAGTTTGATAGCCACATCTCTGGAGGCTGACATATGATGCACTCCAGGGCATGGGGGACTATAATCGTTAGCTTCTGTCCCAACGTTAATTTATCAGCATCTTTTATTAGAAGGGCTGCCGCTGCTATAGCTCTTAAGCAATGGGGCGACCCACTAGCCACTGGGTCCAGTTTATTTGATAAGTATTCTACCGGCCTTTTCCAAGGTCCCAAAGTCTCAGTGAGCACAACCCGTGCTATTCCTTTCTTTTCCTCGATGTAGAGACTGAAGGGTTTTTCTATATCTGGGAGTGCTAAGGCCGGAGCAGATAGCAGCACCTTTTTTCTGACATTATCAAAAGCTTGTTGGTGCTCAGGGGTCCATTGGAAGTGGGCATCCCCCTTTATCAGCGGGTATAAAGGGGCAGCCAGAGACGCGAACCCAGGAATCCATAACCTGCAAAAGCCGGCAGTCCCAAGAAACTCCCTGAGTTGTCTCTTATTAGATGGGGGCAGTATCTGCACAAAGGTTCGTTTTGTGGGCTCAGTGAGCCATCCTTTGCCACCCCTAAGAGAATAACCCAGGAAGATTACTTCTTGCTGACAAATTTGGGCCTTTTTGGCAGAAGCCCTATATGCAAGCCGAGCAAGCTTGGAAAATAATGCTTGGGTCCCAGACTCATAGTTCTCTTTGGTGTCGGCTGCCAGTAGCAGACCATCCACATATTGGAGTATGGTGACATCGGGGTGTGCAGTTTTGAAGTCATTGAAGTCCTTGTGGAGGGGTTCATCAAAGAGAGTGGGAGAGTTTTTGAACCCCTGTGGGAGTCTAGTCCAGGTTAGTTGGACAGATGTTCCTTTTTCGGGGTCTATCCACTCAAAAGCAAACAGCAACTGACTGTCCTTATGTATGGGCAAGCAAAAAGTGAGCATCTTTTAAGTCTAGCACAGTGTACCATTCCTGCTCCAGATTCAGAGCGCTAAGCAAATTATAAGGATTCGGTACAGTGGGGTGAATGTCCTGCACTCTGTTGTTGATCTCTCTTAGGTATTGAAGCGTCCGGTAGTCCCCAGTTCCTGGCTTTCTTACTGGTAGCAGGGGGATATTCTAGGACAAATGACAGGGCCTTAAGACCCCAAGAGCCAGGTATTTCTGAATATGGGCCCTTATCCCATCCTTAGCTTCTTTGATTAGAGGATATTGTTTAACACTGATTGGAGAGATAGAGGCTTTTAATTCTACTACTATTGGAGGTTGTTATATGGCTAGACCTAACCCAGCAGTTTCTGCCCAGGCATTAGGATAATCTTTTATCCATTTCTGGGGTAGTTTGCCTGTTTGGTCAGTCTTAGGAGGCGCGAAGTGTTGATGTTCATCTTCTACGGATGTTGTCAAAGCCATGACTATGGGAGTTTTTACTGAAGGCTTTAGAAACTCCACTTGGGGACCATCAGGGTTAAAGGTTATTCTAGCCCAGAGTTTGGTAAGCAGATCCCAGCCCATCAATGGGGCTGGGCATTCTTGGATTACTTGGAAAGCGTGGTGGACTTTTCCATTTCCTAGGTCCATAGTCCTCTTAGTTGTCCCAGCCCAATATCTACTGCCATTAGTACCTTTAACAGGGGACCATTTATTTGATAGGGGGGCCAGTGGGGTCTTAAAGGTTGATTATACTGCTCCTGTATCCACTTCAAAGTTCACTGGGGTCCCCTCCACTTTAAATGTTACCCTGAGCTCGGAGAGGGGATCCGAGCCCCGACTTTCCTAGTCCTCTTCTAGAGTCAGCACGGCGGACTGCCATCTCTGCTTCTTTCGGGGGCACTCTTTGGCCTAGTGTCCTGTTTTCCTTACAGTAGGCACACTGATCTGAGGCCAGGGGCAGCCATTGGCGGGGGCCCAGGTATCCCTTTCTGTCTCCCTGCTTTTTAACTTCTGGCATATTTGGTGCTCTGACCAGAACCTTAGTCAATGCTTTAGTCTGCCTTTTGCTCCTTTCATCCTCCTTTTGTTCCCTTTCCGTCTCTCTCCTCTGTTCCCTTTCCTCCTCAGTTTCTCTCTTATAATATACTTTCTCAGCATCTCTTACTAAATCTCTCAAGGTCTTATCTTGTAATACATCTAGACGTTGTAACTTTCTCTTAATATCTAGGGCAGCCTGCTCGATAAAGGCCATTGCAACAGATGCTTGTTCATCCTCTGCCTGAGGATCAAAAGGAGTATATTTCCTATATGCTTCCATAATTCTCTCCAGAAACATAGAGGGAGACTCATTAGGCCCTTGGATAATCTCTCTTACCTTGGCCAAATTAGTCGGCCCTCTGGCGGCCACTCGGAGACCCGCTATTAGAGTCTGGCGATAAGTGGGCAGATGCTACCTACATTTAAAGGTGTTTGGGTGCCAGTTGGATCAGTTCATTGGCCCGTAGGGACGGAGAGGAAGCATCATAGGGGCTTCCGAGTTTTCTATTATCCGTCACCGGCGGGTTCCTTTAGGTGGCCCAGCTTCCTCCAGGGGAGGAGGGGTTGCTGCTGCTGCAGAGAAGTCCCCTGGAGTGCTTGGGTCTGGCCCAATTGCCTCTAGCGGCGGAGAGGCTGAGTCAGCGGCGAGAATATCATCTGGAACGTGTTGGGGGTTGGAGAGCGAGGGTAGAGGATAAGGAGGGGGAGGAGTGTCCAGTCTTATGACTCAGGGAGAATGGAAGGAAGAGGGGGAGGAGTGGAAGGTTTGAATGATAGGATGCTGGGGGAAGAGGTATATGGCTGTTGATCTGGGTGGCCACGTGGCCCCGGCTGAAAGACAATATCTCTGACTTTTTGGATTAGAGGGAAGTAGAAGGATCCTTCTGGGGGGCCACCTGACTCCGAGAATGGGCCATTCTGAAGCACAGAGAATCTGCCAGGTACGGCATTTTACTGAAAAAGAAAGATTCTGGGCCCTTGAGCGGACATCAGTCCAATGATCAAGTGTCAGGGACAGAGAAGTGGAAGTGCTTTGTCCCATAATGAGAGTTACTCAAACAGGGACAGTGAAGACACAAACGCAACACAGACAAAGACAAACAGTAAACGTTTAACATGAGTCCAAGACAAAGATTAGAACTGAGTAACTGCCAAAACCTGATGGGTTAGACAATAAAGACAGCCCGTAAACTCAACATGAGTTCAGAACAATGACCAAAACTGAGTAGCCGGCAAAACCTGATGGGCTGGCGAACCGAATCCTGAAGCAAAATATAAACGAGTTGAGGAAATTAGTATTCCTTGATTTCTCTAGTCCTCTGGAGTGTCCCCCAGGAACGTGGCCTGTAGCTCTGTGACACATCTGTCAGCCACCATCAGAGAGAGCTAATGCTCTTCACTGACAGCCACTTTGCCAATCCATAACCTGAAACCCAAAACCAGAAAGAGGTGCCTTACTTACCCCGAGAGGAGTCCATTGGGGTCTTTCGTCCGCCGCTGCCGGATATCTCACCTGGGGCCTCCAGATGAATAGGTGGGGCGAACGTCAGAGAAAAAGACCACCAAGAGGCTTTCTCATGCAACAGCAAAGGTTTTATTGGGGGTCCAGCATGCTGGGGCTCAGAGCTCACTTTAGAGGAGCAAAGAACAAAGAGCCCTGAGAACAACTTTAGCAGAGTTTATATACATTCTTTAGAGAGGGCAGGGACTTTACATACATCATAGCCTCCTTTAGCAATTCATCATATACTATGGGAAAATCAAATAACAACTCTAAAGCATGATTAGCACTTTCATTTGCGGGAACAATTCGGGCAGGGGGTGATTGGTCAGCCCTAAGAAGGGGTATACATTTAAACTGATTGGTTGAATACCTGAGATGTATACTTGCTGAGCTGCAGGGATTCTGGGAAAGGGTTGTTAAGTAACTAGGTAGTCAGGGAAGATTTCAACACACATCTAATGGGCAGATCCAGGAATTGTCTAAACTGCCACAGGAAAGTGCAGCTTGGAAAGTTTACAAACCTGGTTCTTTACATTTCAATTTCAATTTCAATTTCTTTTATTCTTTCAGAACCTTACAGAGAAAGGCAAGAGACTTAATCCACAATGACTGCTCTTTTGGCCATTTTGGTTTTGGATGCACACATGGGATCTTTCTTTCGATCCATCTGGTGATGATAATCTAAGTCACAGCCTCACACAGGGCCAAGAGGCTAATTAAGACACAACCATTTTCAAAGCAATTACTACTCTGAGGTCAGTTACAGAACTCAGTCTCTGAGGAGAATCACACCAGTGTTCAAGGCTAGGTGCACCCAGTCATCTTTTCCAACCACCACATAAATGACCACAATTAAAACCAAAACAATCCCACATGGCCCTCATCTTCTTCCATAGAGTCACTCATCATAACCTCTGGCTGGAGGATTCCTTGAATGGCGCAGCTCAAGAGAGTGTCCAAAATAAGCTTCCTTGCCCCTCATTTGCCTAAACTCTGGGTGGCCTGGACACCCTTCCTGTGAACTAGGATTGATCACATAGGTCTGCCGCTAATACTGCTCTACTTCTCCAATTAGAGGCCTACTGACTGTCAGGTATAAATTCCTTATGTGATTTGGATTCATGATTAAACCCAAGCACCTCTGAAGAGCTTGGAAGAACTCATTTGACCCAAAAAATCCCTATACTCCCTTGAAGAAGGTCAGGAACCTAACAGAGGAAGGCAAGAGATATCATCCACAATGACTTATGTTTTTGCCATTTTGGTTTTGGATGCACACATTGGATGTTTCTTTAGATCCATCAGGCGCTGAAAATCTAAGCCATAGCCTCTCACAGGGCCAAGAGGCTGATTCAGACACATGGCTTTCCAAAGCAATTAAGCAAAGAGCCACATTTGATGCCCATTCATTTCCATTTGAAAACTGTTTCCTTCAGGCTTCACAAAGGGGTGGCCTGAGGCAAAGACCTTCCTGACATTCAGGGAAAAGATCAATAGGTTAGCAAAAGGCCCAAAACAGGGTTTCTCCACTGAGGCTTTTCTGGTCACACTGATATCTGAGTTTTCTGAGATGCTCCAATTCCCTCCAGCTATCCAGAACATAGCCATGTCACAGAGTTTGGAGGTGGTACATATTTTGGACACAAAACCATGAGCCTATTCTGGAGAGTGGCCAAAATTCAGGAAGAAAACAGAAACTTAGTAAGATAGTAGGTGTTGCCCATCGATAAGGCAACCTGCAGTCCATTACTAAAATGGACAGGATGAATGCTGGGAAGCTTTCTACTAGACAGGACACATCCATTGATGCATTCTCTTTTCTAATGTCTACAACCATGGACACAGTGGGAGACACAGACACAGAAACACTTGCCTTGTCAAAGTTCTTTCTAGAAATAGTCCACTCCAAACCAAACACACCGCCTTTCCTACCTATTCTCAGAACATGAGACAAAACCACAAACTCACACACACACTCAAAAAGGCACCTCCTTCCCCCAAGTAAGTCTGTGACTATCCAGAGTGTCCTTTGACTGGTGGGCCATTTTATGTTCCCCCGAAAAGGCCTGTCTTGTCTTAGATCTGGTCTCCTTGTCAAACACTGTGAAGTTGTCAGGAGCCTGTTCTGACCACTACATGCTTTCTCAGGGAAGGCCCGTCTTCAGAACTCTCCTCGCATTTGGCCATTCTCACATCAGTAGGTACCAAAAAAGACAGACTCTGTCCTTGGTAAATCCAAACATGTGAGCCCACTGGGACTGAGACTTTGACTGGCTCTGTGTGCCTGGCTTCCTGGATCCCAAATTCAGAGAGTTCCATCACCAAGGAAGTGAGGTAGGTCACTTATTTCAAGAATTTAATGAGTTCACTGCCTTGGCAACCACTTTGTTATAACAGTTGCTTCCAAGGGTCCCATGAGATGGAGGATACCCTACTTCCTCTGACACTTTCACTAGTTAGAATGGTATATCAACCATATGGAACCAGAAACAGCTCTCCACATTGTCCTGGTTTGATCCATATTCTCTCCATTAAGAATAGAGAGGCTGATTCAGACACAACCCTTCATCCTGACAAGGTTGTTTGCCATGGAAGATGACTTTTGCTCTCTCAGGTCCTACATAGCTGCCTAATACTTCTCCAGGGATCATTTCTGCTTGGACCATTGAGTTTCTAAGCAGGTGGAAGATCCCCTACATTCCTGTATTGTAAGACAAACTCTGTCCCTGCTCTTCTGTAAAGGTAGATTGAGGGAACAGTGTATGGTTAGGGTTAATAACAGGTTCGATTTTGGTGAGGTGTCATTCTGTTGGATGAATAATGGTATTGGGAACCTGCGATATTTACAAGAATATATAGGTAAAATATAAGTATGGAAACAGAAATCTAGGTATGATTTGAAGCCCAGAAGGACAATGGGACCTTCATTGGGATACTTAGCTTTGAATTATGTTCTGCACAGATGTCTCAGATAAATCGATATACAATGTTATAGGACCTTGTACCTTGGATGATTGAATGTCGAAGAGAACATCCAGGATAAAAGGGATAGTTGGTAGTATTAGGAAGACAGTTTGTAAGTTTAAAAAGAAGAGTGAGTATAAGTTTTGGACCAAAAATTCTTTAGCAATAGGGTTTCGGGTAGAGAGTGAATATGAATGTCAGAACGTGTGAAGAATCAGTCACAATGATGAACTGGGGAAAATATGTAGGAAAGCAGATATCCATAGAGACATTAGGAAATCATGCAAAGTGTAAAGTGAGTGATTGGATTAGACATTTTCAATATGATTGAGTTTCAATATATAATCTTAGGAAAAAACAAATATGTAGTCCCCAAAAAGATTGACAAGTGGGAGCATTAGGCAGCCTGGACATGGCTGTTTTTAGTAATCCATGTTCATTTTCCATTTAGACTTTGGTACAATCATAAGTGTGATGTTTGCATTTTCTGACCAGAATATTACTGTGATAAAATGTATATGTGGATCAGGTAACATGAGTATTTCTTCCACCAATTTTGGAGCCATATTTTGAAGATGTATAAATTAGTATTGTGGGTAAAAATAGATGTACCCTGTGTCTATGAATATAGAGATAATGCATGAATAGAGCGTAGTGTGAATAAATAATATTACTTTTTCCAACTTTAAATAATGGATTAAATTGATATCTAAAAATATTCAGGAACTCTTATATTGATATACATACATTCATTTCAACCAGTAATACATCTAATGGTAATATTAGGGTTGTGGTTTATCCTGAAGTGTGTGTGAGTTTTGCTTCAAACTGATTATGGAAATCAAATATAATATTTTTGGAAAGAAGTCTCATGAAAAGACCAGTCAAGAAACATGGAGGAATACTTGTGTTCTGAAGCTGGAAGTGATTGACATTGAAACAAATGTCTAAAAATTTGTGAACTTGTGGATAAAATATATATCCTACGATGTGCATAAACTGCAGAAATAGTAATGTACCATTGTTGAATAAAAATGAACGTCAAATTATATGTCATGTCCCATAGGAGTCTTCTTGCGTTGATATTAAACTGGGTCAGTTACTCTAGAAATATTAGGATTTGTGTGCAGCTTTCACTGAAGTCAGTTTTCAGTACTAGGAAACAAATATATATTTCAAGTTGATGAATAATTCTGAGAATAATCTTGTGAAAAATCGATTATAAATCTAAATACATCAACATGAATAAATTTAGGGAATATATATAAGACACATATATTTCATATTTTGAAAAATCTGGAGAGTATGTATATATATATATATTATATATATATATATATATATATAATATATATATATATACACAAAACATACACACAGACTATAAAAAGTAGCAATACATATGCTAATCGAAATTCATCATTAAATATATATATAATTCACATATGCAAAAATAATTATTTTACTGAACATGGATTTTTGTATAATGTTTTTCTATTAGGAAGCTCACCCATAGGTTGAATTTTCAGTTTCAACAGCGTTTAGGAGGAGGGATCTCTTCTCACAATTTGTATCTTCCAAGTCAGACAACACAAAAAAATTAACCTGTGATACCAGGTAGGATTCTATATGTGCATATAAATATACATGTGCTGAATAGTCTATAGAGAAAGGGAGACAGGAATTCACATATTAGTTAATTTTAGAAACACATGGAGAATTATTTTAACCAAAAATTGACTAAATTTATAACACCTACCCTTTATCATGTAAAAGGCAAGTCCAAATATACACCATGCCTCCACTGAACTGCATGTATTTCTATTTTGTTTTGGTTATTTTTCCTCCATCATATTAGGATTAGTAGTCAGAGTCTAGTAGGGTATGGGTTAGTGTCATGGTTTCAGTATTTTGATTGGAAAATAAGAAAATGAATCCAATGTGTATGCAAATATGTGCCACACAAAAATAGTCCCACTCTCATCCAGAACAATGAATTGCCATTACCTTCACCCAAAATAAGACACAATTAGAGGAGAAGAGTTAGAAAATCTGTGAATACATATATGGAATGGAACATAATCAGGAGTTCACAACCTTGGAGGTGGTAGAGGAGTTTCCAAAAGTTAGGGTCAGGGTAAACACTCCACAAACATGGAGCTCTGCTGGCCTAAAAACTTCTTGAGAAACTGTCTCTGAGTTCGGCACTTGAAATATATGTTGATGTCAGGAGCTTTAGCTTCATTTGTAGTGAGACCATCAAAGATGGGTCTGCATCTATGTGACCTGGAGAACATGGTTTCTTTTTTTTTAATGAACATAAGGGAGCAGTGCTGAATTCTCTCTTTGTAGGTAAACTGTGGCCACTCGGGTCTAAGTGTCTCCCCATGTGGACTGTGAAGCCATTTGGTCATCCTCCACTTTTGGTGTTGTTTCTTGCTGCTGCACTGGGAGTATAGTATTTACTTAACGAAATACAATGAGTTCAACTGGGACAAAATGCTAGAGTGAGTTCTGTCATGTGTGGTGGGTCAGGTTCTCCAGGAGAATGCACCAACAAGTCTTCTATCCAACATAGCTTGTCCCCTTGACCATAGCAACCTGTTTCTTAAAATTGACGTTAAAGCTCTCCATATAACGAGATGCCTTTACATATAAGGGTCTGCTGGCTACACTATTTCAGTCACAAGCCATTTGGAAGCCAATGGAAGATCCACATGACCCCACCACAGATATTTTATCACACATCTGCACACCACTGCTCTAGGCCCACTACTCAGCAGGCTCCAACTTACTGGCATCTCTGTTCTACACCATTTTCATAAAACCAAGTCAATTAAGCCACTGTCTGGTACACTCATGATCAGAAACCGAACATCCAAGATTCTCCAGTGCCACCTGGTCATAGGAATTTCAAATATATCATGGTATTTATCTGGGATTAGGAAGATAGACGGTAGGATTAAAAAGAAGGGTGAGTAAAGGATTTGGACATTAAGTTCTGCTTCTCCAATTTGAGGCGTATTGTCATGCATGGGCGACTCTCATGCCTGGCCTCCAAAAATCCCAACACAATTCATAGCAATACATCTCTAAGGTCATTTCCAAAACTCCGTTTCTAAGGGGAATCACACCTGAGTTCAAGCCCAGGTGGACCCATTCATCTCTTCCAACCGCCACACAAGTGACCACAATTAAAAACAAAACACTCCCACATGGAGCTCATTTTCTTCCATGTAGACACTCATCATAATCCCTTGCTAGAGGTTTCCATGAGGGACACAGTCCAAGACAGTGTCCAAAATAAGCTCCCTTCCCCCTCATTTGCCTAAAGTCAGGGTGGCCTGGGCACCCTTCCTGTGAACCAGGAGTGATCAAATAGGCCTGCCATTAATGCTGCTCTGCTTCTCGAATTTGAGGCCTACTGACTGTGGGGTTTAGATACTTTATGTGAATTGGAGTCATGAGAAAACCCAAGAATCTCTGGGCTTCCCTCTGCAGGGCTTTGAAGAACCCATTTGAGTGAGTCAAGAGTTGGACCAAAAGTTCTTTAGCAATAAGGTTTTGGTGAGAGAGTAAATGTAAATGTCAGCACATTTGAAGGGTCATTCCCAATGATGAACTGGAGAAAAGGTATTTGAAAGCAGATATCAATGGAGACATTAGGAAATCAGGCAAAGTACAAAGTGAGTGGTAGGATAAGACATTATTAACAGGGTTGAGTTTGAATATATAATCTTAGGAAGAAACAGATATGTAGTCACCAATAGGAATTATATTTGAGAGCATTAGGGAACCAGGACATGGATGTTGTTAGTAATACATGCTCACATTCAATTTAGGCTTTGGTACAGTCATAAGTGTGACCCTTGCATTTTGTGTCAGGAATATTACTGTGATGAAATGTATATGTATATCAGGTGACTAGAGTATTTTTTCCACCATTTCTGAAAGCAATATTTTAAAGACTTATAAATTAGTATTGTGGATACAAATACATAGACCCTGGGTCTATGAATATAGAGATGATGCCTTAATAGACCATACTGTGAATAAATAATATAACAGGTTCCACTTTTAATATTGGATTGAATTGATATCTGAAAATACATAAGAAATTTTATGTTGATATACAATCATTCATTCCAAACAGTTATACATCTAATGGTAATAATAGAGTTATGGTTTATCACAATGGGTGTGTGAGTTTGCCCCAAAAGTGATTATGGAAATCGAAAACAATGTGTTCAGAAAGAAGTCTCATGAAAAAACCAGTCAAGAAAGCTGGAGGAATCCATGTGTTCTGAAGCAGGAAGTGATTGAAAGTGAAACAAATGCCTATAAATTTGCTAAACTGTGGAAGAAATATATATCGTATGATGTGCATAAAATGAAGAAAACTAATATACCAGTGTTGAATAAAAATGAACGTCAAAATAGACATCATGGAACATAGGAATCTACTTGCACCGATGTTAAACTGGGTAAGTTACTGTAGAAATATTAGCATTTGTATCTACCATTCACTGAATTTAGTTTTCAGTACTAGGAAACAGATATGTAGTTCAGGTGGATGAATATTTCTGAGAATAATCTTGTGAAAAGTTGATTAGAAATCCAAATATATGAACATTAATGAATTTAGGAGTGTATAATAAGACACATATATTTTACATTTTGAAAAATCTGGAGAATATATATATATATATATATATATATATATATATATATATATATATACACACACACACACACAAAACCCACACAGAGCAATTATAAAGTAGCAATATATATGCCAATCAAAATTCATCATGAAATTTATATGATCCACATATCCAAAAATATTTATTTTACTGAACATGGATTTATATATAATGTAGTTCAACTAGGAAGCTCCCCCATAGGTTGAATTTTCTGTTCCACAATTTGTATCTGTCAAGTTGGCCACCTCACAAGTATGTACGTGTGATACCAGGTAGGATTCAATATGTGCATATACAAATACATGTGCTTAATAGGCTACAGAGAAAGGGAGACAGGAATTCACATATTTGTTAACTTTAAAAACACACGGAGAACTACTTCAATTAAAAATTGACTAGATTTATAACTCCAAACCTATATATTGCAAAAGGCAAGCCCAACTATACACCACCCCTCCTCTGAACTGCTTGTATTTCTATTCTGTTTGAGTTATTTTTCTCCATCACATTAGGATTAGTAGTCAGAGTCTAGCAAGCTATGGGTTAGTGTCAGGGAATCAGTATTTCGAATGGAAAATTGGAAAATGAACACAATGTGTATGCAAATATGTGCTACACAAAAATCTTCTTATTCTCTTCCAGAAAAATTTATTGTAATTAACTCCGCCCCAAGTAATACAGAATTAGAGAAGAAGAGTTAGAAAATCTGTGAATACATATCTGGAATGGAATATGCTCAGGAGTTCACAACCTTGGAGGTGTTAGAGGAGTTTCCCAAAGTAAGGGACACAGTAAACATTTCTCAAATGTGGAGCTCTGGTGCCCTAAACACTTCTTGGGAAACTGCCTATGTGGTTGGGCACTTGAAATATATATTGTTTTCAGGAGCTTTTGATTTCTTTCTAGTGAGACCATCAAAGCTGGGTCTGCATCTATGTGACCTGGAGGACATGGATTCTTATTTTCCAATGTACATGAGGTAGCAGTGCTGAATTCTCTCTTTGTAGATAAACTGTGGCCATTGTGGGCTAAGTGTCTCCCTGGGGGACTGTGAAGCCATTTGGTCATCCTCCAGTTTTCATGGTGTTTCTTGCTGCTGCACTGGGACTTTGGTATTTGCTTCACGATATACAAGGAGTTCAAATGGGACACAGTGGTGGAGGGAGTTCTGTCTTGTGCGGTGGGTCAGGGTTCTCAGGAGAATGCACAAAGCAGGCTTCTATCCCTCATAGCTTGCCCCCTTGTCCATAGAAACCTGGTTCTGAACATTGCCCTGAAACCTCTCCATATAACAATATGCCATTTCATTGAACATTCTGCTGGCTGCACCATGTCAGTCACAAGCAATTTGGAAGCTAATGGCAGATTGACATGGCCTCACAAAGATGTTTTATCATACACCTTCCCACCTCTGCTCTAGGCCCACCACTCAGTAGGCTCCAACTTACTGGTATCTCTGTTCTACACCATTTTTATGAATCCCAGTCAATCAAGGCACTGCCTGATAGATTCATGAATGATGTACGACATCCAAATGTTCCCAGTGCGACCAGGTCATGGGAAATTCAAAAATTTCATGGTATTTATCTAGGCATTTTTCAAGGATGAAGTTGGAGTCACTGTGGGTTTTAATTCATTCGGGAACCATTAAATGGTGAGGATGCTCATTTCAATGAACGCTATCGAGAACTCTCACAGGCAAGACTTTCCAAAGAGTGTCCAAAAGGTCACATGAAGCCAGGCTCATTGAGGTCTACAATGTGAGGTCCATGTTTGTTTTGATTCTCAACTATGGCTGACATGCCTTTAAGAATAAAATCATGTGATATCCTGGCTGAGATTCCCAGTGCTCTGTGGAAAGGTACCCTGGGCCTATATCTCAGTTTCCATGGGTGACTCTCATACGTGTCCTCCTAAAATCCCAACACAAGTCATGGCAATACTTCTCTGAGGTCAGTTTCAGAACTCACTCTCTAAGGGGAATCACGCCACTGTTCAAGCCCAGGTGGACCCAGTCACCTCTTCCAACCGCCACACAAATGAAAACAATTGAAACCAAAAAAAATCCCACATGGCCCTCATTTTATTTCATATAGACACTGAACATAACCTCTTGCTAGAGGTTTCCATGAGGAGCACAGTACAAGACAGTATCCAAAATAAGCTCCCTTGCCCCTCGTTTGCCTAAAGTTTGAGTGGCCTGGACACCTTTCCTGTGAAACAGGAGTGATCCAATAGTCCTGCATTTAATACTGCTCCACTTCTCCAATTTGAGGCCTACTGACTGTGGGATTTAGATTATTTATGTGTATTGGAGTCATGATAAAACCCAAGCACCAATGGGCTAGCCTCTGCAGGGCTTTAAAGAACTCATTAGACCCAAAGGATCCTTATTCTCACTTGATGGAGGTCAGGAAACTTACAGAGAAAGACAAGAGAATTCACCCACAATGACTGCTCTTTTGGCCATTTTGGTGTTGGATGCATACATGGGATCTTTCTTTACATCCATCAGGTGCTGACAATCTAAGCCACAGCCTCACACTGGGCCAAGAGCCTGATTCAGACACATCCCTTTCCAAAGCAATTAAGCAAAGAGACACAGGTGATGCCCATTCATTTCCATTTGAAAACGGTTTTCTTCAGGCTTCACAAACGGGTTGGCCTGAGGCAAAGTCCTTCCTGACTCAGGGGAAAAGAACAATTGTTAAGCAAAAGGCCCAACCACAGTTTCTCCACTGAGATGTTAGTAGTCACACTGATATCTGAGTTTTCTGAGATGCTCGCCATTCCCTTCAGCTATCCAGTATATGGCCATGTGACAGAGCTTGGTGGTGGTACGTATCTTGGACACAAAACCATGAGCCTATTCTGGAGAGTGGCCAGAATTCAGGAAGAAAATTGGAACTTAGGAAGATAGCAGGTGTTACCCATTGATTATGCAAGCCCTGGTCCATTCATTAATTGGGCAGGATGAATGCTCGGAAGCTTTCTAATAGACAGGACACATCCATTGATGCATTCTTTTTTTCTAATGTCTACAACCACGGACACAGTGAGATACACAGACATAGAAACACACGCCCTGTGAAACGACTTAGTAGAAACATTTCACTCCAAACCACAAAACTGTCTTTCCTACCTATTCTCAGAACATGAGACAAATCCACAAACCCACACCAACACCCAAAAAGGCACCTGCTTCGCTCAAGTAGGTCTGTGACTATCCAGAGTGTCCTCTGACTTCTGGACCATACTATGTGCTCCCAAAATGGCCTGTCCTTTATCAGATCTGGTCTCTTTGGTCAACTCTGTGAAGTTGTCAGGAGCTAGTGGTGAGCCACTACCTGCTTTCTCAGGAATGGCCCCTCTTCAGAGCTTTTCTGGTATTTGGCCATTCTCACATCAGTAGGTACCAAGAAAGATTGACTCTGTCCTTGGTAAATCCAAACAAGTGAGCCCACAGGGACTGTGACTGAGACTGGCTTGGATGCCTGGCTTCCTGGATCCCATGTTCAGAGAGTTCCATCACCACGGAAGTGAGGTGACGTCACTTCCTTCAGGAACTGAATGAGTTCACTGGCTTGGCAACCACTTTGTCCTAACAGTTGCTTCCAAGGGTCACATGAGATGGTGGCTGCCCCAACTTCCTGTGACACTTTCACAAGTTAGATTGGTATATCAACCATAGGAACCTGGGAACAGCTCTCCACAGAGGCCTGGTTTGGTCCATCTTCTCTACATTAGGACGAGAGAGGCTGATTTGGACACAACCCTTCATCCTGGCCAGGTTGTTTGTCATGTAAGATGACTTTTACTCTCCCAGGTCCTTCATGGCTGCCTACGTCTTCTCCAGAGGACATTTCTGCATGGACCTTTGAGGTTCTCAGCAAGTGGAAGATCCACTACATTCCTGTATTGTAAGACTAACTCTGTCCCTCCTCTCTGTAATGTTAGATTGAGGGGAAAGTGTATGGTTAGTGTTAATAACATTTTCGATTTGGGTTAGGAATCATTCTGCTGGATGAATAATGGTATTGGGAACCTGTGATATGTATGAGAATATATAGGTGAAATACATGTATGAAAACAGAAATCTAGGTAAGTTTTGAAGCCCAGAAGAGAATTGGGCCCTTGATTGTGATACTTAGCTTTGAATTAGGTTCTGCACAGATGTGTCAGATTAATCAATATTCAATGGCCTAGGACCTTGTACCTTGGATGATTGAATGTAGAAGAGAACATCCAGTCAAAAAGGGATAGTCGGTAGTGAAAGGTTAATAAAATAGGTACTTGTCACTTCCTGTTTCTCTGTATGCTTAACAAAACACTTTTGAAATCTTGAGAACTCTTTGCTAATCTTGTTCCCAGAATGTGCTCTCCCCAACTGCCAAACTGCAGAATGTACTCCCTCACCCGTGTGCATGCACACTGCCCACTCACCCGGACCCATCAATAAACTTTCCTCCCTGCCCTCTCCAAGAAAATTATATAAACTCTGCTTAAGGTGTTCTCAGTGCTCTCATCTCTTTTCAATTGAGCTCTGAGCCCCAGCATGCTGGACCCCCAATAAACCCTTTGCTGTTGCATGTGACAATCTCTTTGTGGTCTCTTCCTCCAAGGCTTGCCCGACCTTTTCATATGGAGGTTCCACTGAAATCCAGCAGCGGCGAATGTGAGACCCCATGTGTCATGGCTTTCACTATTTGTGTATCTTTCATTATGGGACAGAGCACTTCAATGCCTCTGTCCCTGACCATTGATCACTGGCCCAAAGTCCACATAAGGGCTCAGAATCTTTTTTATTTAGTAAAACACTGGACCTGGAAGACGCTCTGTGCCTCAGAATGACCCACCTTTCGAGTCGGATGGCCTCTAGAAGGATCTTTCTACTTCCCACTAATTTAAAAAGTTTTAGATATTGTCTTTTAGCCAGGGCCACATAGCCATCTGGATCATTCTGCCATATATCTTAACTTTGCAGGACCTCTGCAAATCTCCTCCTCCATGGGTGAAGCCTTTCCTTACCGCTGCCCCTGCTCCTACTCCTTCCCCCATGATCTCTCAAACCCTCTGCTCTTCTTCCTTCTCCACCCTCTGTTCTCCCTGAGTCACAAGATTTGACTCTACTGGATTCTCCTCCCCCTCCTTATCCCCTGCCCTCTTCCCCCAATCCCCAACACCCTCTAAGTGATTCCCCTGCTGCTGACTCAGCCTCTCTGCAATTGGAGGAGCACAGCACCCTCCAGATAGCTCCCCAGTGGCACACACAGCCCTTCCTTCCCTTGAGGAAGCTGGCCTGGCTATAGGAACTCGCCAGCAGTGAATAGTTGAAAACACTGGAACTCCCATGATGCTCCCCCTCCATCCCTATGGGCCAAAGATTGACGACGGCCATGGGGGAAAAAATGCAAGCCTACCAGTTTTGGCCATTCTCCTCTTCAGACGTACATAATTGGAAATATAACAATCCCCCTTTTTCTGAGCACCCCACCTGGCACACAGGTCTGGTTGAGTCATTGATGTTTTCACACTAGCCTACTTGAGATGACTGCCAACAACTCATAGGGACTGTCTTCATGACAGGGGATCAAAATAGAATACTCCTGGAAGCTGGAAAAAAATATCCTCTGACCAGATGCGTGACTGACACAACTTCCCAAGATAATCAAAGCCAGCTTTCCTTTGAACCAACCCAACTGTGGCCCCCAAATCTTTGAAGGTAGGGAGCATCTGTTCACTTATCACCGGGCTGTAATAGTGGGTTTCCGTGTGGCCGCTAGGCGACCAACTAATTAGGCCAAGGTAAGAGAGATTATTCAAGGGCCTGAAGAACCTCTCTCTATGTTTCTAGAGAGAATTATGGAGGCATATAGAAGATATACTCCTTTCAATCCTCAGGCAGAGGATCAAAAGTCATCTGTCACAATGGCCTTTATTGGGCAAGCTGCCCCGGATATTAAAAGAAAGTTAAAATGCTTAGATGGATTACAAGATATGACTTTGAGAGATTTAGTCAGAGAAGCCGAGAAGGTATACTTTAAGAGAGAAACTGAGGAAGAGAAGGGAACAAAGGGAGGATAAAAGAAACAAAAGACAGACTAAGGCGCTGACTAAGGTCCTGGTCACAACAACAAATAGGCCAGAAATTAAGAAACAGGGAGACAGGAAGGGATACCTGGGCCCACGCCAGAGGCCACTCCTTGCCTCAGATCACTGTGCCTACTGTAAAAAAAAGGACACTGGGCCAAAGAGTTCCCTAGAAAGAGACAGCCACTCCTGCCAGCCATTCTGACTCTTGAGGATGACTCCAAAAGTCGGGGCTAACATCCCCTCCCGGAGCTCAGGGTAACTTTTGAAGTGTAGGGGACCCCAGTAAACTTTGAAGTGGATACAGGGGCAATATACTCAGCCCTTAAGGCCCCATTGGGCCATCTATCAAATAAAAGGTCTCTAGTTCAAGGGGCAAATGGCAGTAAGTATCGGGCTTGGACAACTAAGAGGACCATGGACCTAGGAAAAGGAAAATCCATCAATCCTTCCTAGTAATCACAGAATGCCTGGCCCCATTGATGGGCAGAGATCTGCTCACCAAGCTCTGGGCCAAAATAACTTTTAACCCTGAAGGCAACCAAGTGGGATTTCTAAATCCTTCAGTAAAAACTCCTATAGTCATGGCTCTAACTATGTCAGTAGAAAATGTACATCAACTCACTCAACTTTGTTCAAAGAAACTGCAGGCATTCCTGAAGGATCAAGAACAGAGTTTTCCACTAACCAAATCACAGCAAAAGGACTGAATGGGTAACAAAAGCCTGTCGGGTCCATCAATTGGTTTATGCTTACCCTTCCAAGCTTCCTGGAGGAAAGCACCTAGGAGGAAAAAGACCAGCACAATTCTGGGAAGTGAACTTTAGTGAAATTAAGCATGCAAGGTATGGACTTAAATATCTCCTAGTCTTTGTAGATACATTTTCAGGATGGATTAAAGCCTTCCCCACCAAAAAAAAAAGAAAGAAAGAAAGAAAGAAAGAAAGAAAGAAAGAAAGAAAGAAAGAAAGAAAGAAAGAAAGAAAGAAAGAAAGAAAGAAACAGTACAAATGGTGGTCAAGAAGATCCTGGAAGATTTTTTCCAAGATACGACCTGCCTAAGGTAACAGAGTATGATAATGGACCTGCATTCATGACCCAGGTACTTTAGGGGTTAGCCAGTACCCTGGGGATTACATTGTGCTTATAGACCACAGAGTGCAGGACAGGTAGAATGAATGAATAGAACCATTAAAGAGACCTTAATGAAATTAAGCTTAGAGACTGACATAAAAGATTGGACAATGCTTCTGCCTTATGCAATGTTTCATGCAAGAAATTCTCTCTCTGTTTATTTGTGTAACCTCACCCACTATGAAATTCCCTATGGGGCCCCTATTCCAGTAAGGGACTTAACCCCAACTCTAAGACCTATCGATCCCTTCCACACCACCATGCTTGACAGACTTACAGCTGTTGAAAGAACTCAGCGATACCTGTGAAAACAGCTGGCCACTGCCTACCAACCTGGAGATGAGGAGACTCCACATCAATATCAAGTAGGAGACTTTGTCTATGTAAGACAACATCAGGTGTCATCCCTGGAACCCCACTGGAAAGGACCATACCAGGTTCTACTTATAACATCTACAGTGGTAAAGGTAGACAGAATCACTTCCTGGATCCTGGCCTCTCATCTCAAGCCTGCACCCTGTCCAGACTCTGCCTGGAAACTGGAAGAGACTGGTAACCCTTTCAAATTGTGTATTCGCCAGCTGGATGAAGCTATAGAATCTCTCCTTGACCACCAGTAGTTCTAACCCTCATCAGCCCTTTCAGCAGCGATGGCTGATCACAAATTCTACTGGAGAAGAAGTATAATCTATCTCACATATAGCCCACTTTGGGACCTGGTGGCCATTTCTCCACCCAGACATTTGTTAGCTGGCTATAGGTCTTTCCTATTAGGATATCCCTGATGAAGAGGATCCCACTAAAATTCCATTAAATACCTTTTGTACCATAAATAATGGAAACAAACATTATGGATGTCGGGACAGGTAAGCCAGGTGCAGGTTGGCTAGCCTAGATTACTATGTTTGCCCGGCAGACAATCAAAGCCACAAACAGCAACAGCTGTGTGGAGGAAAAGCCAATTTCTTCTGTAAGTCATGGGGATGTGAGCATACAGGGGCTTCCTGATGGAACCCGAACTCCTCATCAAATTCTGTACACAGCATTGGCCATATGACCAATTAGATAACCAAAACCCATGGCCCCCAGAGGGGTCTCTAGATTTTCAAATACTGTGTGACCTTTTTAACTTCTGCAAGTGCTCAAAAGGGTAAAAGGAGATTCCCCTATGTGGAGGCCTTTTCCCTCCTTCTCTCACATCCTGAACTATGCTTCTCCAATAGATCCTCACCCTCAGCCTTCTTCTCCAGACTATCTGCTGTCACTCCAAACTCATCTACCTGATTTCTTCCCTTCAATTACTAGATCAAAAGCCCAAACCAACACCGGTTCTCAGACCATTGCCCCCTGGCTGAGAAGCAGGTACTGAGGTACCCCTCCACCGACTCACTCCTCTCTTCTCTTGTCACTGCCCGCACTGGGTCCCACCAGGTCCTCTTTCCAGCTAACCCATAGCTCAAACCAGCTGAGGAGAGCCCTCAGACCCTTATCCAAATGTAATGAAAATGGCCTTTAAAGTTGCTCTTTCATCACTGAAAACAGGTTACTAAAAATTTAAAGTCCCTCACAGGCTTTGTGGATACTCACTCCCTTCTTCCCCTCTGCTCTACCTGTTCTACTGCTCAAGTTTTGTTGCTAGGAATATCCCAAACCCCTTTCCCATTATTCTTTTACATCTCTCCTTTCTCATTCTCAGATCCATGAAGCTGCTCTAAGCCCTGACTTCTCTGTCTCCCCCCTCTGTACCAGGCCCACAGAAAAGTTTTCACTGACCTTCTCCAGGAGTCTTCACCATGGCTGACTTTAGGACTTTCAGCAAAAAAGTCCCTATAAACGATTTCAGTGTAGATAACCTTTCTCTTTTAATGTTGCCCTGTTCCACTTGGCCACTGGCTAAAAATAATCAGCACTCCTAAGCTAGACACCCCCTTACTAGTTTTTCACAAAATATGTGAACAATTCCTCTGGCCTTGAACTGGGGCTTCACAGAGATGGCAACATTTCTAAGATAAAGAAGTTACCATCTGGGCTCCATGGTAACAGCTGGCAGGGGGAAAAAAAGAAAGGGAAGTAAAAGCTCTCCCCCACCCAGTTGTCCTTGAAAAGTTAACTTGCCCAGAACAGAAAAAAAAAAAAAAACAGAAACAAAAACAGCTTTTTGTGAACTTCTGCAGAGTGTGATCTTCTGAGCCACTTCTCTTACATGTTGGGTACAAAATTCTGAAACTACCTAAACTTGGAATTCAGAAGATTAATTGATTACAACCGAAGCAATGCCCTCTGAATCTGGGTGCAACCAAATAGGACTGTTTCACTGTCTTTGGTGCTATCTTAGGTGCCTTGCCTTGTCCGTCCCTACAACAGTATAATTCTATATACTAAAACATTGTTGATGTTTTCATGAAATGAAAAACGGATGTGATTAATTGTGTAATGGTGCATATGTTACCCAGAATGCTCTATCATGACGCAGGTTCATTTGAAGATCGAATAGATGGGACATACAACCCGGTTTCACTGGGAACATATGTCCCTCACTTTAGCCATCCTATAAAGAATAGGAGTTGCCACAAGGGTGGGCACAGGAACCACTGCCCTGGTCCATGGGACACAACAAATGACCCAGTTAGAAGCAGAAATAGACCAAAACTTAAATATATTAGAAACCTCCATAACAGCTTTGCAGGAATCTTTAACCTCTCTCTCTGAAGTCTTTTACAGAACAGTTGAGGGTTGGACCTCCTCTTCATGAGTGAAAGGGACCTTTGTGCTGCATTGAGGGAAGAATGTTGTGTGAAGTTGTCAGAAGCCAGTGGTGAGCTACTACCTGCTTTATCAGTAAAGGCCCCTCTTCTTAGCTTTCCTGTCTTTTGGCCATCCTCACATCAGTAGGTACCAAGAAAGACAGACTCTGTCCTTGGTAAATTCAAAAAAAGTGAGACCACTGGGACTGGGACTGGGACTGGTTGTGCTTGCCTGGCTTTCTGAATCCCACGTTTAGAGAGTTCCATCACCCAGGACGTTATGTGAGGTAACCTCAATCAGGAAGTGAATGAAGTCACTGCCTTGGCAACCACTTTGTCCTAAGAGTTGCTTCCAAGGGTCCCATGAGATGGAGGGTGCCCCTACTTCCTGTGACATTTTCACACGTTGGAATGGTATATCAACCATAGGCACCCGAGAACAGCTCTCCACACAGGCCTGGTTTGGTCAATCTTCTCTACATTAAGATGAAAGAGGCTGATAAAGACACATCCCTTCATTCTGACCAGGTTGTTTACCATGGAAGTTGAGTTTTCCTCCCTCAGGTCCTTCATAGCTGCCTACAACTTCTCCAGAAATCATTTCTGCATGGTCCTTTGAGGATCTCAGCAGGTTGAAGATCCCCTACATTCCTGTAGTGTAAGACCAACTTTTTCCCTGCTATTATGTAAAGTTACATTGAGGGAACAGTGTATGGTTAGGGTAATAACAGGTTTTATTTGGGATAGGAATCATTCTGCTGGATGAATAATGGTATTGGGAACCTGTGATATTTACAAGAATATATTGGTGAAATATAAGTATAAAAACAGAAATCTAGGTAAGATTTGAAGCCCAGAAGAGCATTGGGCCCTTGATTGGGATACTTAGCTTTTAAATATCTTCTAAACAGATGTCTCAGATAAATCGATATACAATGGCATAGGACCTTGAAAATTGGATGATTGAATGTAGAAGAAAACATCCACTCATATAGGCATAGTTGGTAGGATTAGGAAGATAGTCAGTAGGTTTAGGAAGAAAAGTGAGTATAGGATTTGGACAAAAAGTTCTTTAGCAATAGGGTTTGCGGTAGAGAGTGAATGTAAATGTCACCACATGTGAAGAGTCAGACACAATGATAAACTGGGGAAAATATATGGGGAAGCAGATATCAATGGAGATATTAAGAAATCAGGCAAAGTATAAATTGAGTGATAGGATTAGACATTTTCAACAGGGTAGAGGTTGAGTATAAAATCTTAGAAAGAATCAAATATTTAGTCACCAATAGGATTGACATTTGAGAGAATTAGGCAATCTGGACATGGATATTGTTAGTAATCCATGCACACTTTCCATTTAGGCTTTGGCACAGTCATAAGTGTGAACTTTGCATTTTGTTTCCAGAATATTACTGTGATAAAGTGCATATGTAGATCAGGTGACATGAGTATTTCTTCCACCATTTCTGTGGGCAATATTTTGAAGGTGTATAAATTAGTATAGGGTGTACAAATAGGTGTTCCCTGTGTCTAGGAATATAGATAAAATGAATGAATAGACCATACTGTGAATAAATAATATTACTGGTTCCAACTTTAAATATTGGATTGAATTGATATTTACAAATTTACAGGAAATCTTATATTGAGATACATACATTCATTACAACCATTTATACATCTAATGGTAATATTAGGTTTATCGTTTATCATGAAGAGTGTGTGAGTTTTGCTTTAAAAGTGATTATTGAAATCTAAAATAAAATGAAGTATCATGAAAAGACCAGTCAAAAAACATAGAGGAATACTTGTGTACTGAAGCAAGAAGTGATTAAAAGTGAAACAAAAGCCTATCAATTTGCAAAATTGTGAATGAAATATATATCCTATGATGTGCATAAACTGAAGAAATAGTCATGTAACAGGGTTGAATAAAAATGAAGGTCAAAATACACATCATGTCCCATAGGAATCTACTTGCATTGATGTTAAAGTGGGTCAGTTACTGTAGAAAAATTAGGACTTCTATGCACCATTCACTGAATTTTGATTTCAGTACTAGGATACAATATGTATTTAAGGTGGATGAATATTTCTGAAAATAACTTTGTGAACATTTGGTTATAAATCCACATTCATGAATATGAATGCATTTAGGGATTGTATAATAAGACACATATATTTTACATTCTGAAAAATCTGGAGAGTGTGTGTGTGTATATATATATATATATATATATATATATATATATATATATATATAGAGAGAGAGAGAGAGAGAGAGAGAGAGAGAGACAGAGGCATTAAAAGGTAGCAATATATATGCCAATCGAAATTCATCATGAAATATATAACATCCACAGATCCAAAACTATTCATTTTACTGAACATGGATTTATGTATTATATTGTTCAACTAGGAAGCTCACCCATAGTTTTAATTTTCAATTCCAACAACGTTTAGGAGGAGTGACCTCTTCTAAAAATTTGTATCTGCCAAGTCAGCCATCTAACAAAAATGTACATGTGATACCAGGTAGGATTCTATATGTACATTCAAAAATACATGTGCTGAATAGGCTACAGATAAAGGGAGATAGGAATTCACATATTTGTTAACTATAAAACACATGGAGAACTATTTCAATTTAAAATTGACTAGATTTATAACACCTACCCTTTATCATGCAAAAGGTAAATCCAACTATACACCATGCCTCTCTAAACTGCTTGTATTTCTATTCTGTTTGGGTTCTTTTTCTCCATCACTTTAGGATTGCTGCAATCTGGCTGGGCACAATTCAGGAGCCACTTGTCAAAAGAAACTAAAATTACTTTAGAACCACACATGACTAAAAATTAGCTCCTCGGGAAAAACCCTCAGAGCCCAACTGCCACTACTGGCTTCCCACAAGCTCTCAACCTCCACACTCCTTCTCTTGAGGTCGATTGGCTGGGTCGTGTGGGCAGAGCCCAAAAAGTCCCACAATGAGCAGCTCCGTTGTCTAAAAGGGTGGGGAAACAGCCCAATGGCATTACCACAGAGGAGCCAATCAGCTAGATATTGCTGGGGCTGCTGTGAGCCAATCATCAGCTTGCAGTCTGAAAGGGTGGGGAAACTGCTCAATGAGCATCTCCAATGAGCATCACCGCAGAGGAGCCAATTAGCTTGATGTTGCTGGGGCCTCTGTTAGCCAATCATCAGCTGGCAGTCTGAAAGTTTGTTTGGCCCCTTGGGCTGTGCCTCTCAACACCTCCCCCTCTCTGTTTAAACAACAAGCATGTGGCTTAGGGACCATGCCTGCCTTAGGTTGTCCAATAGTACATATGATGCTTACCCATTATCGAATGAGCTGACCTCAAGGTATCAGCCTCCAGTCTTAGATTGGTACCATTGCAATTGGATCTTACCCGTCACTAGCTACAGGTCCAGTATACAGTCACACCTGTGGAGAGGTCTTTGTACCAGCGGGGGGTGAGGTTCTTTGTCTCACCTCTGTTGGCCCCCAAATTTTAGCTGAAAGACCATGACAGCAGAAGGGAGGAAGATACACCAAGCCAATTGACGGCTCCTTTTGGAAAAATTGTACCACCGATGACATCATCAGCAAAAATACCCCAACACTACCACAAGTCAATTCACCAACATATTGTTCACAATGCATGCAGGTGAGTTCACAATGCATACAGGTGATACATAGTCCAGGCAAGTTCTGCAAGCAGTTCAGTGATGGCTATTGCAGAAGCTGTAGATTGGTTTTATCTTTGTCTTTACAGGCACTGGGATGAAGATAGGAATTTTGGCAATAATGGCCAAAGAAAAATTATGTAACATTCCAGAAGGTACTAAAAGAAAACAATTTTCTTAACAATTTACATTGTCTTTAAGAGAATTATTAAATATAATGAAAAGAAAAGGTGAAAGTAAACAAACAGATCTGTTAACCTCCTTTCTTGTACACATTTTAAAACAATCCTCAACAGGTGTTTACCCAATTTAAATTAAAACATTTACATCAAGTGTATAAAAATATATTTGGATCCATTTTTTCATGAGCGCTCATCATATATGATATATGGACATACGTACATTCAAACATATAACAAAAAACACAAGTGTGCACACGTAATATAATACATACAACACATAACATAAGAGTAAAGGCCTTATAACATTTTACAGGTGAAATCTCCATTGCAATGTCTAAAAACTCTATAGTCCAAAAATAGAACTGATCAGCAAAACATTAACCTAGGTTTGTATGAGCTCAAAAAACAAAATAGAACTTCATGACATGGGAAAGGGTAATAATAAAATAGATATTGAAAAAAGCATCCTGGATTTGTCACAGATGTAAGAATAGCCAAACTGGAGTTCTGGATATCAGCTGTTATGGATTTGAGCCAAATCATATTCTTTTAATCTGTAGAAATCGCTTTAGTTAGTCTCTCTGGAATCCAAATCGGCTGCTGTTCTCCCTGTGGAAACACACAAACAGACCTCCAACTCCAGACAATTACTGGGTCAGGACATTTCCATTGTCCTGTTAGAATATCCTTCCAAAGTACCTTGGGCTTATGTACATTTTTTGGACACATATGCCTTTCCACAGGACTAAGCCCTGATGAATCCAAATTTCCAAAGTTTAGAGTAAAAAGGGTTATTTTAAGTTTATCTTTGGGGAATATATACCCCTTCCCAATTCTTTTTTTTTCGTTTAATTAGTACATTTTAATAGTTTGATGAGCTCATTTAACTATGCCTTGTCCCTGTGGATTGCATGGGATTCCTGTTATATGAGTAATGCAAAATGATGAGCAAAATTCTTTAAAAGAGGTAAAAGTATAACCAGGGGCAACATCTGTTTTTAACTGTTTTGGAATGCCCACAGTGGCAAAATTTTGTAAGCAATGAGCTATAACATCTTTAGTTTTTTTTCTCCGGCATGAAGGGAGTCCATCAAAAATTCAGAAGAAGTATCAACTGTAACATGCAAATATTTTAATTTTCCAAATTCTGGCAAGTTTGTGACGTCCATCTGCCAAATATGGTTAGGTATCAATCCTCTAGGATTGACTCCAAGATTAACTTGTGGTAAAATGGTCACACAATTTTGACATTGTTTTATTATTTGTCTAGCTTGTTCCTTAGTTATTTTAAAGCGCTTATGTATAGTATTAGCATTGACATGGAATTTTTTATGAAAATTTGTAGCTTCTTCTACTGTAGAGAAAATATGTATGTCATGCGTAGTTTTATCTGCTAAATCATTACCCAAACTAAGGGCTCCAGGCAATCCTGTATATGTCCTGATATGCCCTATAAAGGACGGATCTTTTCTGTCCCAGATTAGACTTTGTATAGTGGAAAGAAAAGAGAAAACAGGAGAGGAAGGGGAAATTTGTTTCTTCCTAAGATTATATATTCAAACTCAACCCTGTTGAAAATGCATAATCATATCACTCACTTTATACTTTGCCTGATTTCATAATGTCTCTAAAGATATGTGGTTTCCTGCATATTTTCACCAGTTCACCATTGTGACTGACCCTTCACATGAACTTATGTTCACTTTCACTCTCTAACCACAACCCTAATGCTCCAGAACTTTTGTTCCAAATCCTATACTCACTCTTCTTCCTAAACCAACTCTGTACCTAATTCTACCTACTATCCGTTTTTGACTGGATGTTCTCTTCAACATTCAATCATCCAAGCTACAAGATCCGATGCCATTGTATATCTATTTATCTGAGACATCTGTACACAATGTAAATCAAAGTTAAGTATCCCAATCAAGGGCCCAATGCCCTTCTGGGCTTCAAAATTACCTAGATTTCGGTTTTCATTCATATATTTAACCTCTATATTTTTATAAATATCTCAGGTTCCCAATACCATTATTCATCCCGCAGGATTATTCCTAACTCAAATCAAACATTTTATTAGCCCTAAGAATGCACTGTTCTATCAACCTAAATTTAAAGAAAAGCAGGGACAGAGTTGGTCTTACAATACAGGAATGTAGGGGATCTTCCACCTGCTGAGAACCTCCAAAGTCCATGCAGAAATGAATCCTGGAGAAGATATAGTCAGCTATGAAGGATCTGCGAGAGCAAAAGTCATCTTCCATGGCAATCACCCTGGTCAGGATGAAGGGATGTGTCTGAATCAGCCTCTCTCTTCTTAATGTAGAGGAGATTGACCAAACCAGGCCTGTGTGGATAGCTATTCCCGGGTTCCTAAGGTTGACATACCATTCTAACTTGTGAAAGTTTCAAAGGAAGTAGGGGAAGCCTCCATCTAATGGGACACTTGGAAGCAACTATTAGGACAAAATGGTTTACAAGGCAGTGAATTTATTCAGTTCCTGAAGGGAGTGACCTCACCTCACTTTCTTGGTGATGGATCTCTCTGAACTTGGGATACTGGAAACCAGGCACATAGAGCCAGTCCCAGTCCCAGTCCCAATGGGCTCACTTGTTTGGATTTACCAAGGACAGAGTCAGTCTTTCTTTGTACCTACTGATGTTAGGATGGCAAAAGCAAGGAGAGCTCTGAAGAAGGGCCTTTCCTGAGAAAGCAGGTAGTGGCTAAACACTAGCTTCTGACAACTTAACAGAGTTGGTCAAGGAGAACAGACCTGAGACAGGACAGGACTTTTCAGGGGAAAATTGTATGGCCCACCAGTCAGACACACTCCCTAGAGTCACAGACCTACTTGGGGGAAGGAGGTGCCAATATGGGTGTGGTTTTGGGTTTATGATTTTGTCTCATGTTCTGAGAATAGGTAGGAAAGGTGGTTTGTTTTTCTGGGTTGAACTGTTTCTAGTAAGACGTTTGACAAGGTGAGTGTTTCTATGTCTGTGTATCCCACTATGTCCGTGGTTGTAGACATTAGAAAAGAGAATGCATCAATGGATTTGTCCTGTCTTGTAGAAAGCTTCCCAGCATTCATCCTGCCCAATTAATGAATGGATTGCAGCTTTCTTTAAGGATGGGCAACACCAACGATCTTAGTAATTTCCAATTTTCTTTCTGAATTCTGGCCAATCTCCAGAATAGGCTCATGGTTTTGTGTCCAAGATATGTACCACCTCCAAGCTCTGTGACATGGCCATGTACTGGATAGATGAAGGGAATGGCGAGCATCTCAGAAAACACAGATATCAGTGTGACCAGTAAACTCTCAGTGGAGAAACCCTTCTTTGAGTCTTTTGCTTACATAATGTTCTGTTGCCTTGAATGTCAAGAAGTTCTTTGTTTCGGACCACCCCTTTGTGAAGCCTGAAGAAAACAGTTTTCAGATGGAAATGAATGGGCATAACCTGTGGCTCTTTGCTTAATTGCTTTGGAAATGGATGTGTCTGAATCCAACTCTATGCCCTGTGTGAGGCTGTGTCTTAGATTCTCTGCAACTGATAGATCTAAAGAAAGATCCCATGTGTGCATCCAAAACCAAAATGGCCAAAAGAGCAGTCATTGTGGGTGAAGTTTCTCTCCTTCCTCTGTTAGGTTCTTGACGTCTATCAAGTGAGAATTGGGATCCTTTGGGTCAAATGAGTTTTTCGAAGCACTGCAGATGTGGTTGGGTTTTCTTATGACTGAAATTCACATAAAGAATCTACACCTGACAGTCAGTAGGCCTCAAATTGCAGAAGAAGATCAGTATTAATGGCAGGCATATTTGATCAATCCTGGTTCACTGGAAGGGTTTCCAGGCCCCCCTGACTTTAGGCAAATTAGCGGCAAGGGAGCATGTTTTGGACACTCTCTTGGGCTATGCCCCTCATGGAAACGTCCAGCCAGAGGTTATGATGAGTGTCTATATGGAAGAAGATGAGGGCCATTGGAAAGTGTTTTGGTTTTAATTGTGGTCATTTGTGTGGCATTTGGAAGAGATGACTGCGTCCACCTGGGCTTGAACTCTGGTGTGATTCCCCTTAGAGACTGAGTTCTGGAACTGAGCTCAGAGAAGTATTGCCATTAATTGTTTTGGGATTTTATGAGACCACGCATAAGAGTCGCCCTTTATACTGAGATCTAGCATTGAAGTGCTCTGTCCCATAATGAAAGATCCACAAACAGTGAAAGCAATGACACATGAAACAGACAAGACAAGACAATAAAGACAGGCAATGGACGTCCAACACTGAGATCAGGACTGAGTAGCCGGCAATAACCAATGGGCTGGCAATACCGAATCCAAAACAAAATATCACTGAGTCAAGGAATCTATTATAACTAAATTTCCCAAGTCCTCTGGGGCGTCCTCCAGGAACGTGGCCTGTGGCTCTGTGACACGTCTGTCAGCCACTGTCGGAGAGAGCTCACACTCTTCATCAATAGCCATTTTTCCAAGTCCTAACCTGAAACCTGAAACCAGGAATAGGAGACTTACTTACCCCAAGAGTAGCCCGTTGGGGTCTCTCATCCGCCGCTGCCAGATATCAGTGGAAACTTCATGTGTAAAGGTCGGGCGTGCATTGGAGGAAGAGACCACCAAGAAACTGACTCATGAAACAGCAAAGGGTTTATTGGAGTTCCAGCATGCTGGGGCTCAGAGCTCACTTGAATACAGCAGAGAGCCCTGAGAAGAGCTTGAGCAGAGCTTATATACTTTCCTTGCCGAGGGCAAGGAGGGAAGTTTATTGATGGGTCAGTGGGAGTGGGCAGTTTGCATGCAACCAGGTGAGAGAGTAAATTCTGCAGTTTGAAAACTGGGGACAGCACATTCTGGGAACAAGATTAGCAAACAGTTCTCAAGATTTCAACAGTGTTTTGTTAAGCATAGAGAAAAACAGGAAGTGACAAGTACCTATTTAATTAACCATTCAATAACAACTATACCTTTTTAAATGGATGTTCTCATCTACATTCAATCTTCAAAGGTACAGGGTCCTATGACATTGTATATCAATTTACCTGAGACATCTGTGCAGAACGTAATTCAACGCTAAGTATCCCAATTAAGGGCCCAATGCCATTCTGGGATTCAAATCTTACTTAGATTTCTGTTTTCCTACATATATTTCAACTATATATTCTTATACATATCGCAGCTTCTCAATAGAATTATTCATAAACAGAATGATTCCTAACCCAAATCAAACATGTTATTAACCCTAACCCTACAGTGTTCCCTCAATCTAACTTTAAAGAAGAGCACGGACAGAGTTGGTCTTATAATACAGGAATGTAGGGGATCTTTCACCTGCTGAGAACCTCAAAGGTCCATGGAGAAATAAGCCATGGAGAAGATGTAGGCAGCTATGAAGGACCTGAGACAGCAAAAGTCATCTTCCATGGCAAACAACCTGGTCAGGATTAAGGGATGTCTCTGAATCTGCCACTCACACCCTGTGAACTGTGCCACTTCACAGGTGAATAACGAGTTAGAACGACAAAAAATTATCTTGTTAGGATCTTACAGAAAAATGGGTGTGCACCGAAACCTAGAAGAATGATTTCCACCAATGAGGTCCGGTAATTGAGTCTCAAACACGAGCCAAATGTGCGACCGGAGATCCGGGCTGACAAATCTGTGTGGCCTGCCCCGTGGCTAGAGACAGCAGGGCACCACCTAGAAGCGACCAGCCGGCAGGGAGAAACGTTGCTGCAGATTCTGTGGAATCCTGCTGGCTGACCTCCAACTGAGCCCCGGGCTGAGTTTGGGATTTCAGACGGGGAAGGAAGTGCTACAGTTCTATCCCCCCACAATAAAAACTCCACCAAGGAAACCAACGGCCACCATCTTGGAGAGCAGAAGTAACCACCACCACTCTCCAACAGATTGCAACAATAAAACAGGTTTGTGTTACTCAGCTCATCTCCCATACAGCAGGGAATTCACATAAAATCTCTCTTAGGCTTTCCATTGGAGAGATTATCAGAGAGAGCCTGCATAAAGACGTCGGGAAAACTAGAGGCACCTGACCTTCAACTTCCCCTCCCATCAGCGGCGAAAACGAAACCTGTCTAGACAGAGCTGGGAGAGGGGCAAGAGGAAAAAATCAAAACAATAGAGTGCCGGGGTTCCCCATAGACACCATCCACACCCAAGAAACGGCAGGCCCAGAGGACAGTATGAGCTGCCGAGAGCATCACTCAGGGGAAATCTGGTGTAGCACGAGAAACCAGGACTAGCAGGAGATTACAGGGGACTAGAGGCCAGGCCCGCGTGACTGGGCGGCTGGAGAACGCCCGCCCACTGGTCACAAACAGCCCTCTGCTGGTGCGACTGGGTGGCTGGTGCCCGCCTGCCTACCAGCGACCAATTGCCCGCTGGCTGCACGTGCAACTGGGTGGCTAGAGATCTCCCGCCCACCAGTGACAGCCCACCCGCTGACTGTGTGACTGGACAGCTGGAGACCGCCCGCCCGCCGGCGACCGGGAGTTGAAAACAAACAGAGACAGATCAGTCCCAGCCCACTCCCATTTGAACACCCTGGCAAGGAGCCTGGGGCCCGCCATAGCAGACAGGTGACATCACTGGAGCTCGGCCATCGCAATTCCTTCCAAGCAGAATTCACTTTAGCAGGCATAGTCTACCAACACAAAGGAGAGACAACAGATATATTAAACCAAAACAAATCTATAGAATAGAGAAGAAAAACAGCAATCAAATAGAGATGGAAAACAACGTGAACATCATGAAAAAACAAAGGAAAAAAATGTGTACAAACAATGCAGGACAACTTAATTCTACAGGAGGACCTAGAATCATCAGAAACAGGGATAGGGAAAAAAACTCAAGGCTTACCTAACTCAGATGGAAAGGGATATTAGAGAATACATGAATCAGCAAGTCCTAGCAATAAAAGTATATTTTGAAAATGAATTAAACAAATTCAAATGGCAAAGAACAAGCTTTACCAGGAGATAGAGATCTTAAAAAAAATCAAACAGTAATCCTAGAAATGCAGGAAACTATTAATTAAAACTCAAACGAGAATATTACAAATAGACTAGATCAAATAGAAGTCAGAACATCAGATAATGACGACAACGTTTATCAACTTGAAAAGAATATAGTCAACACAGAAAAGATGCTTAAGTCCCAAGAGCAGTCTATTCAAAAGATATGGGATGTCATAAAAAAAACAAATTTCACAGTCATCGGGATAGAAGAAGCCATAGAGATTCAAACCGAAAGAATGGACAACATATTAAATGAAATAATTCTAGAAAACTTCCCAGAGATGAAAGATGGAATGGATTGCCAAATCCTTGAAGCCTACAGGACCCCAAACATTCAAAACCATAATAGACCAACTCCAAGACATATAATTATGAAGATAGCCAACATACAGAACAAGGAGAGAATATTAAAAGCTACGAAAGAAAGGAGGCGGATTACATTCAGGGGTAAACCAATTAGATTAACGACTGATTTTTCATCACAAACTTTGAAAGTGAGAAGATCCTGGAACAATGTATTTCAAACACTGAAAAATAATGAATTCCAACAAAGAATACTGTATCCAGCAAAATTAAGCTTCAGATTTGACAATAAAATTAAAGTCTTTCACAATGAATAAAAACTAAAAGAATTCACACCCATAACACCAGCACTGCAAAGGATTTTGGGCAAAATACTACAAGAAGAAGAATTGAACAATAGTGCCCCAAACTAACAGTGGGAGGTATCTCAGTAAAGGGGGAGGAAAATAACCAAAAAGTAAAAACTAGCCAAACTAAAATAAATAAATAAATTAACATGAATGGATGTACAAATCATATTTCAATTGTAACCTTAAATGTTAATGGCCTAAACTCACCATTCAAGAGACATAGGGTAGTAACCTGGATCAAAAAAACAAATCCAAAAATATGCTGCCTTCAGGAGACTCTTATGATAGGTAAAGACATACACAGGCTGAAAGTAAAAGGTTGGGAAAAATCATACCACTCACAGGGCACACAGAAGCAAGCAGGAGTGGCCAAACTCATATCAAATACAATCAAATTCAAACCTACGTTAATCAAAAGGGATAAAGAAGGACACTATATAACGTTAAAAGGAACCATCCACCAACATAACATAACAATTACCAATTTGTATGCAGCAAACAAATGAGCTGCCACACTCATAAAACAAACTCTTCTCAAGTTCAAGAGTCAAATAGACTACAACATAATAATTATAGGTGACGTCAACAGACCGCTCTCACCATTAGACACATCCTCTAGACAAAAACTGAATAAAGAAACTATAGAACTCAACAGCACAATCAATTACCTAGACTTAACCGACATATATAGAATATATCAACCATCATCAAGTGGATACACCTTCTTATCAGCAGCAGATGGATCCTACTCAAAGATAGACCATATATTAGGTCATAGGGCAACTCTTAGTAAATATAAAGGCGTGGAGATAATACCATGCACCATATCAGATCATAATGAAATGAAACTGGAAATCAATGATAAAAGAAGGAAGGAAAAATCCTACATCACATGGAAAATGAACAATATTCTACTGAATGATCAATGGGTTACAGAAGACATTAAGGAGGAGACAAAAAAATTCTTAGAAAAAAATGACCATACAGACACAACCTACTGTAATCTATGGGACACAATGAAAGCAGTTTTAAGAGGAAAATTCATTTCTTGGAGTTCTTTCCTCAAAAAAAGAAAAAAACAACAACAAATAAATGAACTCACACTACACCTCAAAAACCTAGAAAAGGAAGAGCAAAACAACAGCAAATGTAGTAGACGACATTAAAATAAGAGCAGAAATCAACGAAATTGAAACAAAAAATCATTGAAAAAATTGATAAACTAAAAGTTGGTTCTTTGAAAAAATAAATAAGATTGACAGGCCCTTAGCCATGATAACGAAGAGAAGAAGAGAGAGAACTCAAATTATTAACATAGGGGGTGAAAAATGCAATACCACAACAGACACTACAGAAATATAGAAGATAATTAGAAAGTATTTTGAAACCCTATATTCCAATAAAATAGAAGATAGTGAAGATATCAATAAATTTCTTAAGTCATACGATCTGCCCAGATTGAGTCAGGAAGACACACACAATTTAAACAGACCAATGACAAAGGAAGAAATAGAAGAAGCCATCAAAAGATAACCAACGAAAAAAAGCCCTGGACCGGATGGGTAAACAGCGGAGTTCTACAAAACCTTCAAAGAAGAATTAATACTGATTCTTTTCAAGCTCTTTCAAGAAATAGAAAAAGAAGGAGCTCTTTCAAATTCATTCTATGAGGCCAAAATCACCCTGATCTTGAAATCAGACTAAGACACTTCAAAGAAAAAAAACTACAGACCAATATCTCTAATGAACTTGGATACAAAAATTCTCAATAAAATCCTAATGAATCGAATACAAAAGCATATCAAAAAAAATTGTGCACCATGATAAAGTAGGATTCACCCCTGGGATGCAAGGCTGGTTCAATATACGGAAATCAATAAATACTATTCACCACATCAATAGACTTAAAGACAAGAACCATATGATCATCTCGATAGATGCAGAAAAAAACATTTGGCAAAGTACAGCATCCCTTTATGTTCAAAACACTAGAAAAACTAGGGATAACAGGAACTTACCTCAACATTGTAAAAGCTATATATGCTAAACCTCAGGCTAGCATCATCCTAAATGGAGAAAAACTGAAGGGATTGCCTCTAAAATCTGGAACAAGACAGGGATGCCCTCTATCACCACTTCTATTCAATTTAGTTCTTGAAATTCTAGCCAGAGCAATTAGACAATAGAAATTAAAGGCATAAAAATAGGAAAACAAGAACTTAAATTATCACTATTTGTGGATGACATGATAATATATATAACAGACCCAAAAGGGTCTACAAAGAAACTGCTAGAGATAATAAATGAATTATGCAAAGTGGCAGGATATAAAATCAACACGCATAAATCAAAGGCATTTATGTATATCAGGAGCAAAACTTCTGAAATGGAAAGGAGGAAAACCACTCCATTCACAATATCCTCAAAGAAAATAAGATACTTGGAAATCAACCTAACAAAAGAGGTGAAAGATTTATATAATGAAAACTACAGAACCCTAAAGAGAGAGATAGAAGAAGATCTTAGAAGATGGAAAAATGTACCCTGTTCATGGATAGGCAGAACTAACATCATCAAAATGGTGATATTACCCAAAGTTCTCTACAGGTTAAAATGGATGCCAATCAAAATCCCAACGGCATTTCTTGTAGAAATGATAAAGCAATCATGAAATTCATATGGAAAAACAAAAGACCCAGAATAGCAAAAGCAATTCTAAGCAGGAATTTGAATCTGGAGTTATAGCGATACCAGAGTTCAAACTGTACTACAAAGCAATAGTTATAAAAGCAGCGTGGTACTGGTACCAAAACAGGCAGGTGGATCAGTGGTAGAGAATAGAGGACACAGAAATCAATCCACAAAATTACAACATTCTTATATATGATAAAGAGGCTAAAAGCATATTGGGAGATGGATAGCATCTTCAACAAATGGTGCTGGGAAAATTGGAAATCCATATGCACCAAAATGAAACTGAATCCCTTTCTCTCGCCATGCACAAAAGTTAACTCAAAATGGATCAAGGAGCTAGTGATGAAATCAGAGACACTGCATGTGATAGAAGAAAAAGATGGCTATGATCTACATACTGTGGGGTCGGGCTCCAAATTCATTAATAGGACACCCATAGCCCAAGAGTTAATAACAACAATAAACAAATGGGACTTACTTAAACTAAAAAGTTTTTTCTCTGCAAGAGAAACAATAAGAGAGGTAAATAGAGAGTCTACATCCTGGGAACAATTTTTTACCCCTCACACTTCAGATAGAGCCCTAATATCCAGAATATACAAAGAACTCAAAAAATTAAACAATAAGATAACAAATAACCCAATCAACAAATGGGCCAAGGACCTGAACAGACACTTCAGAGAGGAGGACATACAATCAATCAACAAGTACATAAAAAAATGCTCACCATCTCTATCAGTCAGAGAAATGCAAATCAAAACCACCCTAAGATACCATCTCACTCCAGTAAGATTAGCAGCCATTATGAAGTCAAACAACAATAAGTGTTGGCGAGGATGTGGAGAAAAGGGTACACTTGTACACTACTGGTGGTACTGAAAATTGATAAGGCCAATTTGTAAAGCAGTATGGAGATTTCTTGGAAAGCTGGGAATGAATGCACCATTTGACCCAGCTATCACCCTTCTCGGACTAGAGGGTCTTAACAGAGCGTACTATAGGGATACTGCCACATCAATGATCATAGCGCCACAATTCACAATAGCTAGACTGTGGAACCAACCTAGATGTCCTTCAATAGATGAATGGTTAAAAAACTGTGGCATCTATACACAATGGAGTATTACTCAGCACTAAAAAATGGCAAAATCATAGACTTTGCAAGGAAATGGATGGCATTAGAGCAGATTATGCTAAGCTAAGCTAACCAATCCTTAAAAAAAATGCCAAATGTCTTCTTTGATATAAAGAGAGCACCTAACAACAGAACAGGGAGGAAGAGCATGAGAAAAAGATTAACATTAAACAAAGACGAGTGGGGGGATAGAAAGGGGGAGAGAAGGGAAAGCATATGGAAATGGTAGGAGACCCTCAATGTTACACAAAATTACATATAAGAGGTTGTGAGTGGAAATGGGGGGAAAACAATGGAGAGAATTGAACAACAGCAGATGAGGTAGAGAGGAAAGATGGGAGGGGAGGGGAGGGGGGATAGTAGGGGATAGAAAAGGTAGCAGAATACAACATCACTATTATGCCATTATGTACAAATGTGAATGTGTAACCAATGTGCTTCTACAATTCGTATTTGGGGAAAAATGGGAGTTCATAACCCAATTGAGTCAAATGTATGAAAGATAATATATCATGAGTTTTGTAATGTTTTGAACAATCAATAAAAATAAATAAATAAATAAAGGTTTAAAATTGAGTGGCAAGAAATCAGCTAAAAATGTGTTGAGATGCATTCATTTTGCTAAGCAGAAACTTTGTTTTGTGTAGTTGTATCTATCACAAATTTATTTTACCAGAAAACTGGCTTTTGAAAATACACTTAATTGAGATTAAAGGATAATCCACCTACCTTCATAAAAAATTCATAGCATTTCCTATATTTTTCATATTTCATTTTTTGGTAAATATTTTGTCATGGACCAGGTCTAGTCTTAGACTATTCTTTCAGAATACTGCCTCATCTGATAAGTTGGTACAATGTGTTGGATTGTTCTTTTCATCTTTTATTTAATAGTTTCTAGCTGATAATGTGTATTTTTCATTATCTTTATTTGGACATACATACCCAACGATATCTTTGCATTTTATGTTTTACTGGGAAGAGACTCATCAAAAGCTCTGTATTATATGTATCAACAATCAAACATTTAGAGCATGCAATTATTCTTAATTTTGCATGAAAATATCTTTGTACCATTTACTTATAAAAATTTAGAACTATTAATAATGTCCCTACTGTAATAAGTAACTAATTACCAGAAAAATTAAACAATTCACTTTATATCAATTATGAATTTGAAAAGTACTAAAATAAGTATTTGGCAATTAATACATAATTGATAGAAATTGAAATCATAAGAAAGCCATTTAAAATGTCAGTGCATATGGTCCTTAAATAATAGGTTGTTCAAAAAAATTTCTCTAATTCATAAGATATAATATGCCATATTACAGCGTAACGTGATAAAAAACATTAAATTATCAATATTGATAATAAAGAATGATACCTTTTTTCTTAAATATGTTTATTTGATTTTCATTGTAAGATGTTAATTCTGGAAGACTTCAGAATTAAGAAAGTCTTGGTGTATATTATTTCTAACAGGCTAATCAAAGTACTTTTAAATATATATGTATATATATATATATATATATATGTAATGCATATGCATGAATATAGACACATATGTATAATTAATGTATTGTAATATATCTATCAGGTGATTATAATTATTAAATTTTTTTAAAAAAAAATAGTGACTATAAAAAACAGTCTCAAATTTAAATTTCATAGCATACAACTGTTTGTAATGCCATGAGAGAAAAATAGATATGGAGGAAAAACGAAAAAGGAAGAGAGAGAAGGGGAAAAATGAGGAAGAAAGTGAGTAAAGAAGAGGGAGAGGCGTGTTCGATGTTAAGACAAAAGTGGAGAGGCTGGGTTTGTGATTCAGTGTTAACATGTTTGCCTAGTATGTGTGAGGAACTGGGTTCTATTCTCAGCACCACATAAACAAATAAACAAAATGAAGATCCATCAACAACTTAAAAAATAAAAAATAAAAAACTAGAAATATTACTAAAATCCCAAGCATTTATGAATGTTAAATAATAAAATATATGTTACATAGCCTTATGTAATTTCTAGACTCCCCAAAAGAGTCATTAAATGTTAGATTATTAGTGCTATAACTAAAAATCCATTGCTCTTTCCTCTACATTCTGTGGCATTCTAGTGCTAAAATAAATTGTAGTATAACACCAAAAAAAAAAAAAATCCTAATATTTCTACAGTAACTGACCCAGTTTAACATCAATGCAAGTAGATTCCTATGGGACGTGATATGTACTTTGAAGTTTATTTTTATTCAACACTGGTACATTTCTATTTCTTGAGTTTATGCACATTATATGATATATATTTCATCCACACGTTCACAAATTTATAGGCATTTATTTCACTTTCAATCACTTCCTGCTTCAGAAAACATGTATTTCTCCGTTTCTGACTGGTCTTTTCTTGAAACTTCTTTCCAAACACATTATTTTCGATTTCCATTATCACATTTGAAGCAAAACTCACACACCCCTCATAATAAACCATAACCCTAATATTACCATTAGATGTACAACTGGTTGGAATGAATGATTGTATATCAATATAAGATTTCTTACTTAGTTTCAGATATCAATTCAATCCATTATTTAAAGTGGAACCAGTTATATTATTTATTCACAATGTGGTATTTTCATGCATTATCTCTATATTCATAGACACAGGGTACACCTCTTTGTACCCCCAACACTAATTTATACGTCTTCAAAATATTGCTCCCAGAAATGTTGGAAGAAATACCCATGTCACCTGATCTACATATGCATTTTATCACTGAAATATTCTGGACACAAAAAGCAAAGGTCACACTTATGATTGTATCAAAGCTAAATGAAAAGTGAACATGGATTACTAAAAAGATCCATGTCCAGGTTGCCTAATGCTCTCAAATGAAAATCCTATTGGTAACTACAAATTAGTTTCTTCCAAAGATTATATATTCAAACTCAACCCTGTTGAAAATGTCTAATCCTCTCACTCACTTTATACTTTGCCTGTTTTTGTAATGTCTTTATTGGTATCTGCTTTTCCACGGTTCATCATTGTGACTAAATCTTCACATGTTCTGAAACTTACATTCACACTCTAATCGAAATCCTATTGCTAAAGAACTTTTGGTCCAAATCCTATATTCACTCTTCTTCTTAAAACCTACCTACTATCTTCCTAATCCTACCGACTATCACTTTTTGACTGGAGGTTCTCTTCTACATTCAATCATCCAGTTACAAGGTCTTATGCCATTGTATATCGATTTCTCTGAGACATTTTTGCAGAATGTAATTCAATGATAGGTATCCCAATCAAGGGCCCAATGATTTCTGGGCTTCAAATCTTACTTAGATTTCTGTTTATGTACATATATTTCACGTCTGTATTCTAATAAATATCACAGGTTCCAATAACATTATTCATCCAGCAGAATGGTTCCTAACCGAAAATGAAAATGTTATTAACCCTAACCATACACTGTTCCCTCAATCTAACTTTACAGAAGAGCAGTGACAGTGTTGGTCTTACAATACAGGAATGCATGGGATCTTCCACCTGCTGAGAACCTCAAAGGTACATGCAGAAATGATCCCTGGAGAAGATGTAGGCAGCGATGAAGGACCTGAGAGAGCAAAAGTCATCTCAATGGCAAACAACCTGGTAGAATTAAGGAATGTGTCTGAATCAGCCTCATTCTTCTTAATACAGAGAAGATAGACCAAACCATGCCTGTGTGGAGAGCTGTTCCCTGGTCCCTATGTTTGATATACGATTCGAACTTGTGAAAGTGTCACAGGATGTAGGGGCATCCTCCATCTCATGGGAACCTTGGAGGCAAATGTTAGGACAACGTGGTTTTCAAGGCAGTGACCTCATTCAGTTCCTCAAGGAAGTGACTTCACCTCACTTCCTTGGTGATGGAAGTCTCTGAACTTGGGATCCAGGAAGCCAGGCACCCAGAGCCATAACCCGTCCAAGTCCCAGTGGTCTAACTTGTTTGGATTTACGAAGGACAGAGTCAATATTTCTTGGTACCTACTGATTTGAGGATGGCCAAATGCCAGGAAACCTCTGAAGAGGGTCCTATCCTGATAAAGCAGGTAGTGGATCACCGCTGGCTCCTGACTACTTCACAGAGTTGGCAAAGTAGAGCAGATCTGAGACAGGACAGGCCATTTTGGGAGAACATAGTATGGCCCACCAGTCAGAGGACACTCCGGATATGACAGACCTACTTGGGGGAAGGAGGTGCCTTTGCGGGTGTGGGTGTGGGTTTGTGGTTTTGTCTCATGTTCTGAAATACGAAAGAAAGGCGGTTTGATTGGATTGTAGTGAACTGTTTCTAGTAAGTCGTTTGACAAGGTGAGTCTTTCTATGTCTGTGTATCCCACTGTGTCCGTGGTTGTCGACATTAGAAAAGAGAATGCATCAGTTGATGTGTTCTGTCTAGTAGAAAGCTTCGCAGCATTCATCCTGTCCAATTGATGAATGGACTGCGGCTTGCCTCATGGATGGGCAACACCTACTATCTGCCTAAGTTCCTGTTTTCTTCCTGAATTCTGGCCACTCTCCCGAATAGGCACATAGTTTTGTGTTTAAGATATGTACCACCTCAAGCTCTGTTAAATGGCCATGTACTGGACAGCTGAAAGGAATGGGAGAATCTCAGAAAACTCAGATATCAGTGTGACCAGGAAAGTCTCAGTGGAGAAACCCTGCTATGGGCCATTCTCTTACTATGTATCTGTTTCCCTGAATGTCAGGAAGTTCTTTGCCTCAGGCCACCCTCATGTGAAGCCTGAAAAAAAGAGTTTTCAAATGAAAATGAATGGGCATCACCTGTGGCTCTTTGCTTAATTTCTTTGCAAAGGGATGTGTCTGAATCACCCTTTGGTCCTGTGTGCGGTTGTGGCTTAGATTCTCAGCCCCTGATGGATCTAAAGAAAGATCCGATGTGTACATCCAAAACCAAAATTTCAAAAAGATCAGTTATGATGGATAAAGTCTCTTGCCTTTCTTTGTTAGGTTCCTGAACTACATCAAGTGAGAATAGGGATCCTTTGGTTCAAATAAATTTTTGAAAGCCCTGAAGAAGTGCTTGGGTTTTCTTATGACTCCAATTCACATAAAGAATCTATACCTGACAGTCAGTAGGCCTCAAATTGGAGAAGCAGATCAGTATTAACTGCGGTCTTATTTTATCACTCCTGGTTCACATGCAGGGTGTCCAGGCCACCATGACTTTAGGCAAATGAGCGGCAAGGGAGCTTATTTTGGACACTAACCCATACCCTACTAGACTCTGACTAGTAATCCTAACATGATGGAGAATAATAACCCCAACAGAATAGAAATACAAGAAGTTTTGAGGATTCATGTTGTATAGTTGTACTTGCCTTTTGCATTATATAGGGTAGGAGTTATAAATTTAGTCAATTTTTAATTGAAACAGTTCTCCATGTGTTTTTAAAGTTCACAACCATGTGAATTCCTCTCTCCCTTTCTCTGTAGGCTATTCAGAACATGTATTTTTATATGCACATTTAGAATCCTACCTGGTACCACATGTACATTCTTGAGAGGTTGCTGACTTAGCAGATACAAATTGTCAGAAGAGATCACTCCTCTGAATGCTGTTGGAAGTGAAAATTCAAACTATGGGTGACTTCCTAGTTGAACAACATTATACATAAATCCACGTTTAGTAAAATTAATATTTTTGGATCTGTGGATTATATATATTTCATGATATATATATATATATATATATATATATATATATATATATATATATATATATATATATATATATATATATATATTGATACATTTTAATGTCTGTTTGAGTGTGTGTGTGTGTGTGTGTGTGTGTGTGTGTGTGTATAGATAGATAGATAGATAGATATACACTCTCCAGATTTTTGAAAATATGAAACATATGTGTCTTATTATATACTCCCTAAATTCATTCATGTACATGTATGTGGATTCATAATCAACTTTTCACAAGATTATTTTCAAAAATATTCATCCACCTGAAATACATATTTGTTTCCTAGTACTAAAAACAAACTTCAGTGAATGGTGCATACAAATCCAAATATTTCTACAGTAACTGTCCCAGTTTAACATCAATGCTTGTAGATTCCTATTGGACATGATGTGTATTTTGACGTTCATTTTTTAACAAAACTGGTACATTATTATTTCTTCAGTTTATGCACATCATAGGATATATATTTCATTAACAAGTTCACAAATTTATAGGCATTTGTTTCGCTTTCAATAACTTCCTTATTCAAAACTCTTGTATTCCTCCAGGTTTCTTGTCTGGTCTCTTCATGAGACTTCTTTCCAAACTCATTATTTCTGAAATCCATAATCACCTTTGAAACAAAATTCACACACTTTTTATGATAATCCATAAGCCTAATATTAAAATAAGATGGATACCTGGTTGGATTGAATGATTGCATATCAATATAAGATTTCCTGTATATTTTCAGATATCAATTCAATCCATTATTTAAATTTAGAACTTGTTACATTGTTTAATCAAAGTTTTGTCTATTCATGCATTATCTCTATATTCCTAGACACAGGGTACACCCATTTGTAACCCCAGTACTAATTTATATATCTTCAAAATATTGCTCCCAGAAACGGTGGAATAAATACTTATGTCATCTGATCTACATATACATTTTATCACAGTAATTTTCTGGACACAAAAAGCAAAGTTCACATTTATGATTTTACCAAAGCCTTAATGGAAAGTGAGTATGCATTACTAAAAACATCCATGTCCAGGTTGCCTAAAGCTCTCAAATGTCAATCCTATTGGTCACTACATATTTGTTTCTTCCTAAGATTATATATTTTACCTCAAGCCTGTTGAAAATGTCTAATCCTATCAATCACTTTATCATTTGCCTGATTTACTAATGTCTCTATTAATATCTGCTTTCCTACATATTTTCCACAGTTTATCATTGTGACTGACTCTTCACATGTGCTCACATTTTCATTCACTCTCTACCCGAAACCCTATTGCTAAAGAACTTTTGGTTTAAATCCTATACTCTCTCTGCTTTCTAAACCTACTGACTATCTTTCAAATAATACCGAGTATCCCTTTTTGACTAGAAGTTCTCTTCGACATTCCATCATCCAAGGTACAAGGTCCTATGCCATTGTACACCGATGTATCTGAGACATCTCTGCAGAACATAATTCAAAGCTAAGTATCCCAATCAAGGGCCCAATACCCTTCTGGGCTTCAAATCTTACCTAGATTTCTGTTTTCATTCTAATATTTCACTTTTACATTCTTGTAAATATTACAGGTTCCCAATACAATTATTCATCCTGCAGAATGATTCTTAACCCAAATCGAACCTTTTATTAACCCTAACCATACACTCTTCCCTCAATCTAAGTTTACAGAAGAGCAGGGACAGAATTGTTTTTACAATACAGGAATGTAGGTCATCTTAAACCTGCTGAGAACCTCAAAGGTCCATGCAGAAATGATACCTGGAGAAGATGTAGGCAGCTATGAAGGAGTTGAGAGAGCAAAAGTCACCTTGCATGGTAAACCACCTGGTCAGGATGAAGGGTCGTGTCTGAATCAGTCTCTCTATTCTAAATGTAGAGAAGGTGGACCAAACCAGGCCTTTGTTGAGAGATGTTCCCGGGTGCCTATGGTTGATATACCATTCTAACTTGCGAAAGTGTCACAGGAAGTAGGGGCAGCCTCTATCTCATGGGACCCTTGGAAGCAGCTGTTAGGACAAAGTGGTTGCCAAGGGAGTGAACTCATTCAGTTCTTGAAGGAAGTGTCCTACCTCACTTCCTTGGTATTGGAACTCTCTGAAATTGGGATCCAAGATGCCAGACACCCAGAGCCAGTCCCAGTCCCACTCCCACTGGGCTCAGTTGTTTGGATTTACCAAGGACAGAGTCAGTCTTTCTTGGTACCTACTGCTGAGAGAATGGCCAAATGCCAGGACAGATATGAAGAGGGTCTTTCCTGAGAAAGCAGGTAGTGGCTCACCACTGGATCCTGACAACTTCACAGAGTTGGCCAAGGCAACCAGAACTGAGACAGGACTGGCCATTTCGGGGAACATAGTTTGGCTCAACAGACAGAGGACACACTGGAGAGTCAGAGACTTACTTGTGGGAAGGAGATGCCTTTGTGGGTGTGGGTGTGAGTTTGTGGTTTTGTCTCATGTTCTGAAAATAGGTAGGAAAGGTGGTTTGTTTGGTTTGGAATGGACTGTTTCTAGTAAATCGTTTGACAAGGTGAGTGATTCTAGTTCGGTGTATCCCACTGTGTAAGTGGTTTTGGACATTAAAAAACAGAATGCACCAATGGATGTATCCTGTCTAGTAGAAAGTTTCGCAGCATTCATCCTGCTCAACTGATGGATGGACTGCGGTGTGTCTTATGGATGGGGAACACCTACTATCTTCCTAAGTTCCTGTTTTCTTCCTGAATTCTGGCCACTCTCCAGAATAGGCTCATGGTTTTGTGTCCAAGATATATACCACCTCCAAGCTCTGTGCCATGGCCATGTACTGGACAGCTGAATGGAATGGGAGAATCACAGAAAACTCAGATATCAGTGTGACCAGGAAAGTCTCAGTGGAGAAATCCCGCTTTGGCCATTCTCTTACCTATATTTCTGTTGCCCTGAATGTCAGGAACTTCTTTCCCTCAGCCCACCCCTTTGTTAAGCCTGAAGAAAACAGTTTTCAAATGGAAATGAAAGGGCATCACCTGTGGCTCTTTGCTTAATTTCTTTGGAAAGGGATGTGTCTGAATCAGCCTCTTGGCCCTGTGTGCAGTTGTGGCTTAGATTCTCAGCACCTCATCGATCTAAAGAAAGATCCCATGTGTGCATCCATAACCAAAATGGCAAAAAGATCTGTTATGGTGAATGAAGTCTCTTGCGTTCCTTTGTTAGGTTTCTGACCTACATCAAGTGAGAATAGGAATCCTTTGGTTCAAATGAATTCTTCAATGCCCTGAAGAAGTGGTTGTGTTTTCTCATGACTCCAAATCACATAAAGAATCGTTACCTGACAGTCAGTAGGCCTCAAATTGGAGAAGCAGAGCCGTATTAACTGCAGTCCTATTTTATCACTCCTGGTTCACATGCAGGGTGTCCAGGCCACCATGACTTTAGGCAAATGAGGGGCAATGGAGCTTATTTTGGACACTAACCCATACCCTACTAGACTCTGACTACTAATCCTAATATGATGGAGATTAATAACCCAAACAAAATAGAAATACAAGCAGTTCAGAGGAGTCATGTTGTATAGTTGGACTTGCCTTTTGCATTATATAGGGTAGGAGTTATAAATCTAGTCAATTTTTAATTAAAATAGTTCTCCATGTGTTTTTAAAGTTAACAAATATGTGAATTCCTCTCTCCCTTTTTGTGTAGCCTATTCAGCACATGTATTTTTATATGCACATATAGAATCCTACCTGGTATCACATGTTCATACTTGAGAGGTTTCTGACTTGGAAGATACTGCCGCGGTCCGGTTGGAGCAAAATAACCGGGGGGTGGGGGTTATGAATAACATGTGTATGTTGATATAGCAGGAGTGGAAGCCATTTATTGTAGGACAATAGAGGTATTTATACATTCCACCCAGCTTATCTAATTAACATAAACTAGATACTGCAGTCAACCAATCAGGAATCTCCACACTTAATGGCTCGCTTTTGTTACATCTCAAACCACTCCCTCTGGCATTTTGCCAGGCATCATCCAGACTTGTTTACACACTCTAACATTCCCCTGGCAAAATGCCAGGTGTTATTTTGACATGTTTACAGACTCTAACATTTCCCCCTTTTATTTAATTTAAATAAAGACCACAGTGGTTTTTACAGAAACACCATAAATAACCTGCTACAAACAGAAAGGGAGGATACAAAATGTCACAATACAAGCCAATTGATGAAGCACTTGGAGAAATAATACCAGCAATGACACTGTTAGCAAAGACACCGAGTTAAAATTTGTTATAGATTACAGTTTGTTGTCTCAGTCCAGGTAAAGCAGTGTCTCAATAGATTAACTCACAGTTCAGGTAAACCACAGTCCAGGTATGTTCTGCAGGCAGCTAGCTTAAATCACAGTCCTGGTAAGTTCTGCAGGCAGCTAGCTTAAATCACAGTCCATGTAAATTCTGCAGGCAGCTAGCTTAAATCACAGCCCAGGAAAGTTCTGAAGGCAGCTAGCTTGATCCAAAGTCTCCTCCGTTTCTCAGCCGAAGTCTCCTCCGGTTTTCAGCAACACTGGAAATTCTTCCACCCTTGTCCTCACTGGCACTGGGATGAAGGCAGGAACTCCTACCACTGGCTAAAGAAAATCCTATAGTATTCCACCAGGTGCTAAGAAAACAACCTTCTGAAAAATTTAGTACATTATCTCAAGGTTTTTTACATTTGAAAAAAGCCTTAATAGTGCTTATTATTTATTATCTTCCGGGTGTGGGAGAACCATTGTAGCTTAGTTATTGGCATTGAAAATGACCAAACATCAGGGAGCCAGTAGCATCTATGGCTGGCTGTAGCATCCTGGGCAGCCACAGATGGCCCTGGGGAGTTTCCAGGACTCAAACTGCCACGGGCCCCGCTCCCCAGGCTGGGGGCGGGGAATTGCCGGCTGCCACTGCTTGAAAAGCCCTTGCTGCACAGTGACTGGCTTGAGCATGTGGCAGCCGAGGCGCCTATTCACACACACTCCGGAAACGAAAAGTATTCAGTAACAGCCTTTTGCTGAAACTTTTTTCCTGATAATCCTTCTTCTACTTAACTTTCTTTTTCTTTCTGATTAGACTTCCTGGGCTTCCATCAACACATGCCCTAATTGCTCTTGTTTCCACTGGGGTGCCTCTTTCTATTATCAATTTACATCTCACCCCTTCCTTATTTTCATCACAAACACAATACAATACACTGAGATAAAACAAGACACAATCATACTGTATCAATCTTCTCCATTTTTTGAAATGACCGTTTTTCCTCTCCCCCTATCTGCGTAGGGATGAGCAGATTTGCTCCCATCCTATCTATGGATGGGCAGCTTTTATTCGTCACTTACCCCCAAGTGTACCAGGGCTCCCTGTATGGGCCACCATCTGCAGCAGTCCCACTGCAGCAAAATAACCGGGGCAGGGGGTGATGAATAACTAGTGTATGTTGATACAGTAGGAAAGGCGTGATAGGTAGGAAAGGCTATTTGTTTGGTATTGAGTGGACTGTTTCTAGCAAGTTGTTTGACAAGGCAAGTGTTTCTATATCTGTGTATCCCACTGTATCTCTGGTTGTAGACATTAGAAAAGATAATGCATCAATGGATTTGTCCTCTCCAGGAGAAAGTTTAACAGCATTCATCCTGCCCAATTTATGAAAGGACTGTGGCTTGCCTTATGGATGGGCAACACCTACAATATTCCTAAGTTCCTGTACTCTTCCTGAATTCTGGCCACTCTCCACAACAGGCTCATGGTTTTGTGTCCAAGATATGTACCACCTCCAAGCTCTGTGACATGGCCATGTACTGGATAGCTGAAGGGAATGGCGAGCATCTCAGAAAACTCAGATATCAGTGTGACCAGTAAAATCTCAGTGGAGAAACCCTGCTTTGGGCCTTTTCTTACATAATGTTCTGTTGCCCTGAATGTCAGGAAGGTCTTTGCCTCAGGCCAACCCTTTGTGAAGCCTGAAGAAAACAGTTTTCAAATGGAAATGAATGGGCATCACCTGTGGCTCTTTGCTTAATTTCTTCCAAAAGGGATGTGTCTGAATCAGCCTCTTGGCCCTGTGTGAGGCTGTGGCTTAGATTCTCAGCACCTGATGGATCTAAAGAAAGATTCCTTTTGTGCTTCCAAAACCAAAATGGCCAAAAGGGCAGTCATTGTGGTTGAAGTCCCTCGCCTTCCTCTGTAAGGTTTCTGACCTACATCAAGTGAGAAGAGGGATCCATTGGGTCAAATGAGTTCTTCAAAACCCTGCAGAGGCTAGCCCGTAATTGCTTGGGTTTTCTCATGATTCCAATTCACATAAAAAATCTATACCAAACAGTCAGTAGGCCTCATATTGGAGAAGCTGGGCAGTACAAATGGCAGGCATATTTGATCACTACTGGTTCACAGGAAGGGTGTCCAGGCCACCCTGATTTTAGGCAAATGAGGGGTAAGGGAGCTTATTTTGGACACTGTCGTGAGCTTTGCCCCTCATGGAAAACCCCAGCCAGAGGTTATGATGAGTGTCTATATGGAAGAAGATGAGGGCCATGTGGGAGTGTTTTGGTTTTAATTGTGGTCATTTGTGTGGTGGTTGAAATAGATGACTGGGTCCACCTGGGCTTGAAGTCTGGTGTGATTCCCCTTACAGACTGAGTTCTGAAACTGACCTCAGAGAAATATTGCCATGAGTTCTCTTGGGATTCTAGGAGGCCACGCATTAGAGTCGCCCTTGGAAACTGAGATCAAGTCCCAGGGTGGCTTTCCACAGAGCATCGGGAATCTCAGCCAGGATATCACATGATTTTATTATGAAAGACTTGGCAGCCATAGATGAGATTCAAAACAAACATGGACCTCACACTCTAGACCTCAATGGGCCTGGGTTCATGTGATCTTTTGGCCACTCTTTGGGAAGCCTTGACTGTGAGAATTCTCCAGAGCTTTCATTGAAATGAGCTTCCATACCATTTAATGGTTCTTGAAAGAATTGAAACCTACAGTGCCTCCAACTTCATCCGTGAAAAATGCTAGATAAATACCAAGAAATTTTTGAAATTCCCATAACCAGGTGTCAGAGGAGAACATTTGGATGTCCTGTTGCTGATCAGGAGTGTTCCAGACAGTGGTTTGATTGACTGGGTTTCATGAAAATGGTGTAGAACTGAAATGCCAGTATGTTGGAGCCTGCTGAGTATTGGGCCCAGAACTGTGGTGTGCAGGTGTGGGATAAAACATTTGTGTTGGGGCCATTTGGATCTACCATTGACTTCCAAATGGCTTGTGACTGACATGGTGCAGCCAGCAGACCCTTATATGTAAAGGCATCTTGTTATATGGAGAGGTTTCAGGGCAATGTTCCGAATCAGGTTGCTATCTTCAAGTGGGCAAGCTATGTGGGATAGAATCCTGGTTGGTGCATTCTCCTGCAGACTCTGACCGACCACACGTGACAGAACTACCTTCAGCACTGTGTCCCAGTTGAACTTCTTGTATTTCGTAGAGCAAATACCAAACTCCCAGTGCAGCAGCAAGAAACACCATGAATAGTGGAGGATGACTAAATGGGTACACAGTCCACACAGGGAGACACTTAGCCTTCAGTGGCCACAGTTTACCTACAAAGAGAGAATTCAGCACTTTGCCTCATTTTCATTGGAAAATAAGAAACCAATTTCTTCAGGTCACATAGATGCAGAGCCAGCTTTGATGGTCTCACAACAAAGGAAGCTAAAGCTCCTGAAAACAACATATATTTCAAGTGCCCAACCTCAGAGGCAGTTTCTCAAAAAGTCGTTAGGCCAGCAGAGCTCCATGTTTGTGGAGTGTTTACCTGTTAGACAAGGATGCAAGAAAAGACCACTGACTCCAATTAAAATCAAATTAAACTAAGCTTATTATTTTCACCAGCCAGGCTAACTCTCCCTCCCAAAACGGCCGGAACAAGACAGCAACCCCAACTTACCTACAGCCCAGCTTTAAAGCCCAGAAAGTTACACAAAAGGGGGGTTAGAGATAACAGAACTCGGACAAGCATCACACTAATGGTAGTTTTTATATATATATATATATATTTTTTTTTTTTTTTGGCTGGCCCCAACATCAGAATTTGTGAGGACCATTAGACCCTCAGAGATGGTCATTGTCTGTCCAGGGAAGGCCAATATTTATGATGTGTCGCTAATGTTTCACAGAGTGCTGCTATCTGGTCAGAGAGCCAGACATGGGTGAGTTCAAGGCATGGGCAGGCATTCCAAGCAGGTTCAGAAATTGCAGTAATTTATAGTAAAGCCAAAATTATCTTATCATGGCTTTGTGGCAAGATGGCTCCCAATTTTAATAAAAGATCAGGTTGGGCCTATCATTCCCCTCTTTTCTTATGTGTTCCTTTCAAATCTTTGATAGATTAAGGGAAGTGCACTGAGGAAATTTAAATCCCTCAGGTAACTGTCTCCAAATTTCTAGAACTCACCCAAAACGAGTCTCCCTGATTTTACCTGACTTAATTAATTACGTATATTGATAGTCTATTTATTTTTGGCTCCATTGTTGTAAGAAGGGAGGCCTCACGCATTTTGGATTCTTCTGCGCTGAGAAAGGGTGACGTAAGGGTCATGGCATGAGGGACATGAGTTGCCTTTTAGAATTTAGTTGAGGGACATGAGTTGCCTTTTAGATTTCAGCTTGGTTTGAAGTCTGGTTGGGGAAGAACAGGTTGTAAAGTCATCTGGGAATGGGTTCTTCTATGAGAGTAACAAAAACCATGAGTAATGAATAAATGTTGCAGCAGCTGGAACATGTCACCGTATAGAAGTTCCCTCACCATTCTTTAATATCCTCAGTTATCAGGACTGTCAACTTAATATTTAATTTTTTGTTTTACAGTTGTCCCTCCCCATAAGATACAGTTTATTAATTTAATGTCATCTGATCTTGCAAAATCCTTTTTCTAGTATGACCTCTGTGTCTAATAGAGAAACCTTTAATTCTGTTACTCAGGGCTGGATAATCGTACTAGCAAACACCAAGCCTACCTCTGTAGGTTAGGAATATCTGTAGGCCCTACACTAAATTTTCTGCCTCTGGCAGCTCCTCTTAATAGTCTCTTTTTATAGTTATCAGGCATTCCTGTCTGAGAATCCTTCTTTGTAACCTCCAGTCTTACTTATTTTGGGAGGCTAACATAAAGTGTATACCTTAAAATATTAATATTTGTTTTCTTGGCCGATTCATTTAACTTTAATTTTAAATCCTAATCTTAAACATCCAGCAAATAAATTTTAACAGCCTTATATTGAGAGTACTGGGCTTTAATATCTATAACTTAATTATTATTTATCTTTTCATTAATTGGGATATGTATTATTCTGTCTGTCTTGTAGGTGATGACTTATTATCTTAAACTAACCCATGTTGTGTTATTAAAGCAACACTTCTGTAAAAGACTAACAGGGAATCTTTAGATCACTTATAAGCAAATTAAAAATAAAATTTTTTAACAAGAGTAAAAATACTTAGTTTCTGTAATAGCCACCCTGAATTTTTTGGCTGAGTTATACATTATATGCCCTCTTTGAGATCCTAGTAATCTTCACAGAAAAACAAAAGAACTTTTGAACATAACTTTAAATGAGATAAAATCTGACCTACTCCTTTTGTAGTCATTCTCACATGTAGTAAGATGGGACACAGAGCCTTATCTCAGGTAAGGCAGGCCTCTTTATATATATTAAGTGTTTTAGTTCTAAAGCTGATCATTGTTTTTTAAATATCATTTTACAAAGTTTACATAAATTGTTTGAGGTCACATGAACATTATCTAACATCATATGACATCACATTTAAAACATGGATTAAAGAAAGGCTGAAAGATTTTAACCTTTACATATATTAGACTCTGATTAACTTAAAAATACATTTAAATTGTTTCCCAATGAAAAAAGTAACATAAAACTTTACATATCTTATTGATAACAGGTAAATAAATCCCCAGTACATTTTTTTTACCATACAACTTCAGAATACCAGCTTGATATAATGCTCTTTAAATGTTTCTAACTTACAGACTTGTATACCTGGAAGATATGAGCACATTAATAGCATCAATATTACATTGATATTTCTAGATTAACCAAGTTTAGCTTTTAAAGAAATGCAGTAGAGTGCTCTAAAATAACAGTTCTTATTTAATCAGTTGTTTAATTTTTATGGTTGCTTGCTCTAGAAAAAATAAAACTTAATAAACACAATGTTATGGGTAAACTTATGTTTTCAGAAATTTTTGTCTCTTTAACACATGACTGATTTTTACAATCTGATACAGACCTTAGTAAATCAATCGGGTATCTAACAAATGTACTCAAGAATGAGAAATTCCACATCAAATTTACTTTACTTATTTATTAAAATATTAGACAAATGTATTGAACAGTGTAAACCATTTTTTTGTTGAAGGAAAAGTCCTAGAATCAAGGCATTTTAGACATTTTGTAGATATTAATATTTTACTAGATTTTTGAACACCTATAAAAACTTGTAAGCTTAAATTTAAAAACATTTATTTTTATCTGTTTATCCAATTTAAATTGAACAATTTTAATCACGTGAATTAAAGATCTTTGGATCCACTTTTTTTAAATCAATTTTTATTGTAGATTGTTCAAAACATTACATAGTTCTTGATATATTATATTTCACACTTGATTCAAGTGGGATATGAACTCCCGTTTTTACCCCATATACAGATTGCAGAATCACATCAGTTGCACAACCATTGATTTACATATTGCCATTCTGGTGTCTGTTGTATTCTGCTGCCTTTCCTATCCTCTACTATCCCCACTCCCCCATCCCCTCCCCTCTTCTCTCTCTACCCCCTCTACTGTAATTCATTTCTCCCCCCTCATATTTTTCCTCCTTTCCCATCACTTCCTCTTGTATGTAATTTTGTATACCCCTGAGGGCCTTCTTCCATTTACAGGAAATTTCCCTTCTCTCTCCCTTTCCCACCCACCTCTCATCCCTGTTTAATGTTAATCTTCTTCTCATGCTCTTCGTCCCTACTCTGTTCTTAGTTACTCTCCTTATATCAAAGAAGACATTTGGCATTTGTTTTTGAGGGATTGGCTAGCTTCACTTAGCATAATCTGCTCTAATGCCATCCATTTCTCTCCAAATTCTATGATTTTGTCATTTCTTAATGCAGAGTAATACTCCATTGTGTAAAAATGCCACATATTTTTTATCCATTCGTCTATTGAATGGCATCTAGGTTGCTTCCACAGTCTTGCTATTGTGAATTGTGCTGCTATGAACATGGATGTAGCAGTGTCCCTATAGTGTGCTCTTTTTAGGTCTTTAGGGAATAGACCGAGTAGGGGAATAGCTGGATCAAATGGTGGTTTTATTCCCAGCTTTCCAAGAAATCTCCATACTGCTTTCCAAATTGGCCACACCAATTTGCAGTCCCACCAGCAATGTACAAGAGTACCCTTTTCCCCACATCCTCGCCAGCACTTGTTGTTGTTTGACTTCCTAATGGCTGCTAATCTTACTGGAGTGAGATGGTATCTTAGGGTGGTTTTGATTTGCATTTCTCTGACTGCTAGAGATGGTGAGCATTTTTTCATATACTTGTTGATTGATTGTATGTCCTCCTCTGAGAAATTTCTATTCAGGATCTTGGCCCATTTGTTGATTGGGTTATTTGTTATCTTATTGTCTAATTTTTTGAGTTCTTTGTATATTCTGGATATTAGGGCTCTGTGTGAAGTGTGAGGAGTAAAGATTTGTTCCCAGGATGTAGGATCCCTATTTACCTCTCTTATTCTTTCTTTTGCTGAGAAAAAACTTTTTAGTTTGAGTAAGTCCCATTTGTTGATTCTAGTTATTAACACTTGTGCTATGGGTGTCCTATGGAGGAATTTGGAGCCCAACCCCACAGTATGTAGATCATAGCCAACTTTTTCTTCTATCAGACGCCATGTCTCTGATTTGATATCAAGTTCCTTGATCCACTTTGAGTTAACTTTTGTGCATGGCAAGAGAAAGGGATTCAGTTTCATTTTGTTGCATATGGATTTCCAGTTTTCCCAACACCATTTGTTGAAGATGCTATCCTTCTTCAATTGCGTGCTTTTAGCCCCTTTATCGAATATAAGATAGTTGTAGTTTTGTGGATTGGTTTCTGTGTCCTCTATTCTGTACCATTGGTCCACCCACCTGTTTTGGTACCAGTACCCTGCTGTTTTTGTTACTATTGCTCTGTAGTATAGTTTGAAGTCTGGTATAGCTATCCCGCCTGATTCACACTTCCTGCTTAGCATTGTTTTTGCTATTCTGGGTCTTTTATTTTTCCATATGAATTTCATGATTGCTTTTTCTATTTCTACAAGAAATGCCGTTGGGATTTTGATTGGCATTGCATTAAACCTATAGAGAACTTTTGGTAATATCGCCATTTTGATGATGTTAGTTCTACCTATCCATGAACAGGATATATTTTTCCATCTTCTAAGATCTTCTTCTATTTCTCTCTTTAGGTTTCTGTAGTTTTCATTGTATAAGTCTTTCACCTCTTTTGTTAGGTTGATTCCCAAGTATTTTATTTTATTTGAGGATATTGTGAATGGGGTGGTTGTCCTCATTTCCATTTCAGAGGATTTGTGGCTGATATACAGGAATGTCTTTGATTTATGTTGTTGATATTATATCCTGCCACTTTGCTGAATTCATTTATTAGCTCTAGTAGTTTCTTTGTAGACCCTTTTGGGTCTGCTAGGTATAGAATCATGTCATCTGCAAATAGTGATAATTTGAGTTCTTTTCCTATTTTTATGCCTTTAATTTCTTTCGTCTGTCTAATTGCTCTGGCCAGTGATTCGAGAACTATGTTGAACCGAAGTGGTGAGAGAGGGCATCCCTTAAAATTTGTTTTTATGAGTGCTTTTTTTATTATGAGCGCTCCTTATATATGTTAATTTCTGTATCATATATATGATTAAGAATATATATATATATATATAGACATACAACAAATAACAAAAGTGTGCACACATAATAATAGTAAAGGCCTTGTAGCTTTTAGCAGGTGAAATCTCCATTGCCATGTTTTAAAAACTCCACAGTTGGTCAAAGATAGAACAGATCAGAAAAACATTAACCTAGGTCTGTAGGATCAAAATTATGAGTTAGAAAAATTAAAGGATCTAAGGAAAAAAATAAGAGTCCTAGAAAATATAACTGACCAGTAATTAGTAAATACCATACTATTTACTTTTTTTTTCCTTAAGCCTCATATCAGTCTCCTACTGATCTTGCAGGCTTCTTTCATTTGCATTTCAATCTAAGTCCTGGCTGAGGTCTGGAAGGAGCAGGAAAAAACTGTTATTCTGAGCAGACACCTCAGGCCTAATGCATTTTAACCATAATTTTCCAGATAGGATGTTGAAAATTTTGATACAAGTTTAAGACAAAATTTACAAAATTTTATATCTTTACATCTTGTGTTGTCAACAGATACCATACTATGATTTACTATCCTTGTCCAAATTAATGCACTGGTACACACAGTGACATTTTCCCAGGCTACCCAATTAAAAATTGGTGAAAAAAAAAAAGACTGAATGATTGGAAAATTTCTTGCCAACTTGGAAGTAGAGTTCTTTAGTTTTCCATCCTAAGTATTTAAGTTCTCTGGCATGAATTATCTGAAATCATAAACTAAACAATTATCTGAATCTGACTTTTAACGGCAAGATTCTGCAATGCTTCAAAAACCCAATAAGCTACCAGATTGTTACAATAAAACATCATCATTTAGACACACATTCAGGTAAAATCATTCCCAAGAAACAATATATAATATCAACACATTATTGCACATGTCTTAAAGTGCCAGAAACAAAGACACACGACAGACAGAAAGGAGCTTCAGACTATGACTGACAGACAGAAGCCTTTAAAACAGAGCAGATAAGAGAAAAATCTCCTACACCAGTTGCACCACAGATGTCCCCACAAGGGGACCAGATGTTTTCACAGAGGAGCATCCTGAAATGTAAAATCAAGGGTCTCCATAGTGACTTTCCTGCATTTAGTGTCCCCTTTTTTTCCCTCTTTTTTAAGATGACAGAGGTGGCGTTATCGTTAAATTGCAGGGAAAGACCTAGGGAATTCTCTGAAAAAATAAAGCTTCAGCAGCTGCTGAGAGTCCCTCAGTCCCTCCTTTTACTTACAGGATTTGCTCCTCTGGTTCAGTTCCACCACAAGCATGCTCCATCTCCTAACATTTCTGTAGTCAGCTCTCAAAAAGTTCCAGGGTGCGGGTGGGTTATCAAAATTTGTAACTTAAAGTTGGGTTCCTGAACTTGAAGCCAATTAATGCCAATTTAAAAATGAGGACAGGGTTTTGAGAAAAAGAAAAACGAAGGTTTATTGCTTTGCTAACAAAGATAAACACAGGGACTCTGCCAAAAGGTTGTGACTCTCTTTATCTGGAGGGACAAGGGATTTTAAAGGAGTTTCACTTATTAACCTGGGAGATACTCAGTTCTTAGGTCCCCCGCAGGCACTGCCCTCTGCAGTGAGTGTGCTCCAGGCAGCCAGCTAGGGGCTTCTCTCATACTGCTTAACAAACGGGTGTAAAGTTCATTGCAGTTCATTTAAACTCAGTCCAAAGGGTGTCAGGCTTACTTGCTTTATTTTCATGTCCGATATCCTTAAGTTTTCACCACAGAAATCACACAACAAAATGCACAAAAACAAACAAACAAAAAACATATAGAACACAGAACAAAACAACAACAACAACAACAAAAAAAAAAAAAAAAAAACAACAGAAATCCGGCGCCGAAACAGGAAAACAGAGGAGTAATGCAATGTCTTCCTAAAGCTTTCCGTAGGAGCGCATGCGTGCCCGTTGGCACCTCTCTACCCTTCCAGATGAATTCCCTAGAGAACAGAACAGATGACAGAATGATTCTTGTTACTGTCCCAGACAGGAGTACATGTGAGCCTCCTCAGTCCACCTCTCTGTCATCAGAAGAGATCTCCCTTAACCGGATATCAGATGTTATAAAGGCACCAATTACCTATGGATGCCTCCTCCACCAGGTGCTTGCTAATAGTTTTAATGCAGTGGTTCACTGCAGTGCTCCCTGAACTGAAGGCTAACTCCAAGGCCTTGGACCATCTCAAGTTGCACAAACCCTAGAGTTGCTCTCAAGCTTGGAGCCCTGGAAGGAAGGACAACTTCAGAATTTACAGCAGTCTGGTCTTTTGATCTTGTCCGGCAGGGTCATCTCACTGGGGAACTCCAAAATATTAGACCAGGAACGCATGTAAAGACCACTGACTCCAAGTAAAATCAAATTAAGGCAAGCCAATTATTTCAAAGGGAAAGGCTACCTCTCCCTCCCAAAATGGCGGGAGCAAGACAGCAAACCCACCTTTCCTATAGCCCAGCTATATAGCCCAGAAAGATGCACAAAAAGGGGGTTACAGATAACAGAACTTTAACAAGCATCACACTAACGGTAGTTTACATTTTTTTTTAAGCTCACCCCAACATCAGAAATTATGAGGACCATTAGAGCTTCAGAGACTCGCTGTCTGGCCAGGGAAAGAAAATATTTATGAGGTGTCACTAAAGTTTCAGAGAGGGCTGCAATCTGGTCAGAGAGCCAGGCATGGGTGAGTTTAAGGCATGGGCAAACATTCCAAGCAGGTTCAGAATTTGCAGTAATTTATAATAAAGCCAAAATTATCTTTTCATGGCTTTCTGGCAAGTGGGCTCCCAATTTTAATAAATGATCAGGTTGGGTCTATCAACCCTGTCCCTTACTTTTGGAAACTCCCCTTCCACATCCAAGCTTGTGAAGTCCTGAGCATTTTCCATTCCAGATATGTATTCACAGATTTTCTAACTCTTCTCCTCTAATTGTGTATTACTTGGGGCGAATGTAATGTCAAGGCATTGTTCTGGATGAGAATGGGAAGATTTTTTGCATACACATTGGATTCATTATCTAATTTTTCATTCGAAATACTTAATCCCTGACACTAAAACCTACCCTACTGGACTCTGACTACTAATGCAAATATGATGGAGATAAATTACCCCAACAAAATAGAAATACAAGCAGTTCAGAGGAGGCATGGTGCATAGTTGGACTTGCCTTTTGCATTATGTAGTGTAGGAGTTATAAATCTAGCAAATTTTCAATTTAAATAGTTCTCCATGTGTTTTGAAAGTTAACAAATATTTGAATTCCTGTCTCCCTTTCTCTGTAGCCTATTCAGCACATGTATTTTTATATGCACATATCAAATCCTACCTGGTACCACACGTACATTCTTGTGAGGTGGATGAATTGGCAGATACAATTTGTGAGAATAGATCACTCATTCTAAACGCTGTTGGAACTGAAAATTCAACCTATGGGTGAGCTTCCTAGTTGAACAACATTATACATAAACCCATGTTCAGTAGAATGAATATTTTTGGATCTGTGGATGATATAAATTTCATGATTAATTTAGATTGCCATATATATTGCTACTTTTTAATGTCTGTGTGTGTGTGTGTTTTATATATATATATATACTCTCCAGATTTTTCAAAATATGAAATATATGTGTCTTATTATACACTCCCTAAATTCATTCATATTCATATATGTGGATTTATGATCAACTTTTCACAAGATTATTATCAGAAATATTCATCCACCTGAAATACATATTTGTTTCCTAGTACTGAAAACAAACTTCAGTGAATGGTGCACACAAATACTAATATTTCTACAGTAACTCACCCAGTTTAACATCAATGCGTATAGATTTCTATGGGACATGAAGTGTATTTTGACGTTCATTTTTATTCAACTCTGGTACATTACTATTTCTTCAGTTAATGCACATCATAGGATAAATACTTCATCCACAATTTATCAAATTGATAGGCATTTGTTTCACTTTCAACCACTTCCTGATTCAGAACACATGTATTCCTTAATGTTTCTTGACTGCTCGTTTCATGAGACTTCTTTCCAAACACATTATTTTAAATTTCCATTATCGCTTTGAAGCAAATCTCACACACCCGTCTTGATAAACCATTAAAGTAATATTACCATTATATGTATAATTGGTTGGAATTAATGATTGTATATCAATATAAGATTTTCTGCATATTTTCAGATATAAATTCAATCGATTATTTAAAGTGTAATCAGTTATATTATTTATTCACAGTATGGTCTCTTCATGCATTATCTCTACATACATAGACACAGGGTACACCTCTTTGTACCCCCAATATTAATTTATATGTCTTCAAAATATTGCTCCCAGAAATGGTGGAAGAAATACTCTGTCAACTGATCTACATATACATTTTATCACAGTAATATTCTGGACACAAAATGCAAAGTTCACACTTATGATTGTACCAAAGACTAAATGGAATGTAAACATGGATTACTAAAAAAATCCATGTCCAATTTGGCTAATGCTCTCAAATGTCAATCCTATTAACGATTACATATTTGTTTCTTCCTAAGATTATATATTCAAATTCAACCCTGTTGAAAATATCTAATACTATCACTCACTTTATACTTTGTCTGATTTCATAATGTCTCTATAGATATCTGCTTTCCTACATATTTTCCCCAGTTCATCATTATGACTCATTCTTCACATGTGCTGACATTGACATTCACTCACTAACCGAAACCCTGTTGCTAAAGAACTTTTGGTCCAATTCCTATACACACTCTTTTTTCTAAACTTACTTACTATCTTCCTAAACCACCTACTGTCCCCTTTTGACTGGATATTCTCTTCGACATTCAATCATCCAAGGTACAATGTCCTATGCCATTTTATATCGATTTATCTGAGACATCTGTGCAGAACATAATTCAAAGCTAAGTGTCACAATCAAAGGCCCAATTCCCTTCTGGGCTTCAAATCTTACCTAGATTTCTGTTTTCATACTTACATTTCACCTATTTATTCTTGTAAATATCGCAGATTCCCAATACCATTATTCATCCTGCAGAATGATTCCTAACTCAAATCGAATATGTTATTAATCCTAACCATACACTCTTCCATCAATCTAACTTTACAAAAGAGTAGGGACACAGTTTGTCTTACAATACAGGAATGTAGGGGATCTTCCACCTGCTGAGAACCTCAAAGGTCCTTACAGAAATGATCCCTGGAGAAGATGTTGACAGCTATGGAGGACCTGAGAGAGAAAAATTCATTTTCCATGGAAAACAACCAGGTCAAAATGAAGGGATGTGTCTGAATCAGCCTCTCTCTTCTTAATGTAGAGTAGTTGGACCAAATCAGGCATGTGTGGAGAGCTGTTCCCGGGTGCCTATTTTTGATATACAATTCTTAGCTTGAAGTGTCACAGTAAGTAGGGGCAGGCTCCATCTCATGGGAACCTAGGAAGCAACTTTTAGGACAAAGTGTTTGCCAAGGCAGTGACCTCATTCAGTTTCTGAATGAAGTGACCTACCTCACTTCTTTGGTGATGGAACTCTCTGAACTGGGGATCCAAGAAGCCAGGCACCCAGAGTCAGTCCCAGTCCCAGTCCCAGTGGGCTCACATGTTTGTATTTACCAAGGACAGAGTCAGACTTTCTTGGTACCTACTGATGTGAGGATGGCCAAATGCCAGGAGAGCTCTGAAGAGGGCCAGTTCATGAGAAAGCAGGCAGTGTCTCACCACTGGCTCCTGAAAACTTCACTGAGTTGGCCAAAAAGACCAGATCTGAGAGAGTTTCCCAATACTATTATTCATCCCGAAGAATGATTCCTAACCCAAATTGAACATGTTATTAACCCTAACATACACTGTTCCCTCAATCTAACTTTACAGAAGAGCGGGGACAGTGTTGGTCTTACAATACAGGAATGTAGGGGATCTTCCACCTGCTTAGAAACTCAAAGGTCCATGCAGAAATCATTCCTGGAGAAGATGTAGGCAGCTATGAAGGACTTGAGAGAGCAAAAGTCATCTTCCATGGCATACAACCTGGTCAGGATAAAGGATTGTATCTGAATCAGCCTCTCTCTTATTAATGTAGAGAAGATGGATCAAACCAGGCCTGTGTGGAGAGCTATTCCTGAGTGCCTATGGTTTATATACCATTCTAACTTGTGAAAGTGTCACAGGAAGTAGGGGCATCCTCCATCTCAAGAGACCATAGGAAGCAACTGTTAGGACAAAGTGGTTGCCAAGGGAGTGACCTCTTTCAGTTTCTGAAGGAAGTGACCTCACGTCACTTCCTTGGTGTTGGAACTCTCTGAACTTGGGATCCAGGAAGCCAGGCACCCATTGCCAGTCCCAGTCCTACTCCTAGTGGGCTCACTTCTTTGGATTTACCAGGGACAGAGTCAGTCTTTCATGGTACCTACTGATGTGGGGATGGCCAAATGCCAGAAGAGCTCTGAAGAGGGGCCTTTCCTGAGAAAGCAGGTAGTGGCTCATGCTGGCTCCTGAAATCTTCACAGAGTTGGCCACGAAGACCAGATCTGAGACAAGACAGGCTATTTTTGGGGAACATAGTATGACCCACCAGTCAGAGAATACTCCAGATAGTCACAGATGTACTTGGGGGAAGCAGGTGCCTTTGTGGGTGTGGGTGTGGGATTCTGGTTTTGTCTCATGTTCTGAGAATAGGTTAACCAGTACCCTGGTTATTAATTGGTAGTTACATTATGCTTATAGACCCCAGAACTCAGGACAGGTAGAAAAAATAAATAGAACCATTAAATAGACCTTTACGAAATTAATCTTAGAGACCTGCATAAAAGATTGGACTATGCTCCTGCCTTATGCACTGTTTCATGCAAGAAATACTCCCTCTGTTTCTTTGTGTAACCTCACCACCTGTGAAATTCTCTATGGTGCCCTTCCTCCAGTAAGGGACCTAACCCCAACTCTAAGACCTAAGGATCCCTTCCACACCCCCTAGCTTGACAGACTTAAAGCTCTTGAAAGAACTCATTGATATCTGTTCAAACAGCTGGCCACGGCCTACCAAACTGGGGACAAGGGGACTCCACTTCAATATAATGTAAGAGACTTCATCTACATAAGAAGACATCAGGTTTCATTCCTGGAACCCCGATGGAAAGGAACATACCAGGTACTACTTATAACACCTACATCAGTAAATGTATACGGAATCAATTCCTGGATCCATGCCTCTCATCTCAAGCCTGCGCTCTGTCTAGACTCTTGCTGGAAACTGGAAATGACTAGTAACCCTTTCAAATTGTGTATTCACCATATGAATAAGGCTATAGACTCTCCCCTTGGCCACCAGTAGTCCTAAACCTCATCAGGTGGTTCATCAGCGATGGCTGATCACAAATCCTACTAGAGAAGAAGTATGGTCTATCTCGCTTACAGCCCCCATAGGGACCTGGTGGCCATCTCTCCACCCAGACATTTGTCAGCTGGCTATAGGTTTTTCCTATTGGGATATATCTGATAAAGTGGATCCCACTAAAATTCTATTAAATACCCTCTGTATCATCGATAATGGAAACAAACATTATGGATGTAGGGACACGTGAGCAAGATGCAGGTTGGCTAGCCCAGATTACTATGTTTGCATGGCAGACTATCAAAGCCACAAAGAGCCACGGCTGTGAGGGGAAAAAGCCAACTTCTTCTGTAAGTCATGGGAATGGTAGCATACAGGGACTGCCTGGTGGAACCCAAACTCCCCATCAAATTCAGTACACAGCATTGGCCATATTACCAATTAGACAACCAAAACCGATGGACCCCAGAAGGGTCTCTAGATCCTCAAATTTTGCATGACATTTTTAACTTCTACAAGTGATCAAAAGGGTGGAAGGAGATTCCCCTATGTGAAGACCTTTTCCCTCCTTCACTCACGTCCTGAACTATGCTTCTCCAATAGATCCTAACCCTCAGCCTTCTGCTCCAGACTCTCTGCTTTCACTCCCACCTCAGCAACCTGATTTCTCCCCTCCATTTACTAGATCAAAAAACCAAACCTCGGCCGGTTCTCAGACCATTGCGCCCTTGCTGAGTTATCAGGTACTGAGGTACCCCTCCACCCACTCAGTCCTCTTTTCTCCAGTAAGTGCCCAGAGCAGGTCCCATCAGGTCCTCTTACCAGCTAACCCAAAGCTCAAACCAGCTGAGGAGATCCCTCAGACCACTATCCAAGATGTAATGAATGTGACCTTTAAAGTTGCCTTGTCATCACTGAAAACAGGTGACTAAGAATTTAAAGTCCCTCACAGGCTTTTTGGGATACTCACTCCTGTCGTCCCCTCTGCTCTACCTGTTCTACTGCTCAAGTTTTTGTTGCCAGGAAACTCACAAACCCCTTTCCCAATATTCTTTTACATCTCTCCTTCCTAATTCTCAGATAAACGGAGCTGCTCTCAGCCTTGCTTTCCACGTCTTGCCCCTCTTTACCAGGCCCACAGAAAAGTCTTATATGACCTTCTCCAGAAGTCTTCACCATTGCTGACTTTAGGAGTTTCAGCAAAAGAGTCCCTATAAAAGAATTCAATGTAGATAAACTCCGTGTTTTCATGTCACCCTGTTCTACTTGGCCAGTGGCTGGAAAAATCAGCACTCCTAAGCTAGACACCCCCTTACGAGTTTTTCACAAAATAAGTGAACAAGGCCTCTTGCCTTGAGCTGGGAATTCACAGAGATGGCTACAATTCTAAGTAAAGAAGTTACCAACTAGGCTCCATGGTAACAGCTGGCAGGGAGAAAAAAAAGAGAAAAAAAAAAGCTCTCCCTGTCCCAAGTGTCCTTGAAAAGTTAACTTGCCGAGAACAGAGGAAAAAATAACAGAAACAAAAACTGCTTTTTGTGAACTTCTGCAGACTGTGAACTTCTGAGCCCCTTCCCTTACATGTTGGGTACAAATTCTGAAACTACCTAAACTTGGGGTTCAGAAGATTAATTGATTACAACAGAAGCAATACCCTCTAAATCCGTTTGCAACCAAATAGGGCTGTTTCCCTGTCTTCGGTGCTATCTTAGATTCCTTTCCTTTTCCGTACCTACAACAGTATAATTCTATATACATAAACATTGTTTATGTTTTCATGAAATGGTCAACAGATGTGATTAATTATGTAATGGTGCAGATGTTTCCCAGAGTGTTCTAGGATGATGCATGTTCATTTAAAGATCAAATCGGAGGGCATACAACCTGTTTCCACCGGGAACCTGTATCTCTCACTTTAGCCATCCTATTAGGAATAGGAGTTGCTGCAGGAGTGAGCACAGGAACCCTAGTCCATGGGACACAACAAATGACCCAATTAGAAGCAGCAATAGACCAAAAATTAAAGATAATAAAACCTCCATCACAGCTTTACAGGAATGTTTAACCTCTCTCTCTGAAGTTGTTTTACAGAACAGGCGAGGGTTAAACCTTCTCTTCATGAGAGAAGGGGGACTTTGTGCTGCATTGAGGGAAGAAGGTTGTTTTTATGCCGACCATACTGGAGTTGTATAAGAACCTATGAGTATATTAAGAAAATGCCTTTAAGAGTGTCAACGAGAGAGAGAGGCCCAAAAAGGGTGGTTTGAGTCTTGGTTCACACAGTCCCTCTGGTTAACTATGCTTTCATCAGCCCAGGCCTGTCCATTAATAATCCTCATATTATTGCTAACTGTAGGACCCTGATGGATCAACCATGTAGTTTCCTTTCTCGAAGCTCAAATTGGACAATTTAAACTTATGGTAATCAGACAACAATATACCCCACTAGGAGACATAAAATGTGACACCCTTCAATGATCACTTTCATGATTAAAAGTAACCAGAAGAAGAATTGGGGAATAAAAAGTTAATAAAATAGGTACTTGTCACTTCCTATTTTTCTGTATGCTTAATAAAACACTGTTGAAATCTTGAGAACTGTTTGCTAATCTTGTTCCCAGAATGTGCTGTCCCCTACTGCCAAACTGCAGAATGTACTCCATCATCCCGTTGAAAGCAAACTGCCCACTCTCCCTGACGCATCAATAAATTTCCCTCCCTGCCCTCTCCAAGGAAAGTATATAAGCTCTGTTTAAGCTGTTCTCAGGACTCTCTGCTCTATTCAAGTGAGCTCTGAGCCCCAGCATGCTGGACCCTCAATAAACCCTTTGTTGTTGCATGAGACAGTCTCTTGGTGGTCTCTTCATCCTATGCCTGCCCGACCATTACAATATTCCAACTCTATATTCTTATAAATATCTCAGGTTCCCAATACCATTATTCATCCAGCAGAATAATTCCTAACCCATATCAAACATGTTATTAAACATAACCATACACTCTTCCCTCAATCTAACTTTACAGAAGAGCAGGCACAGAGTTGGTATTACAATACAGGAATGTAGGGGATTGTTCATCTGCTGAGAACCTCAAAGATCCATGCAGATATGATCACTGGAGAAGATGTAGGCAGCTATGAAGGACCTGAGAGAGCAAAAGTCATCTTCCATGGAAAACAACCTGGTCAGTATGAAGGGTTGTGTCTGAATCAGGCTCTCAAATTTTAATGTAGAGAAGATGGACCAAACCAGGCCTGTTTGGAGAGTTGTTCCCGGGTGCCTATGGTTGATATACCATTCTAACTTGTGAAACTGTCACAGGTAGTAGGGGCAGCCTGCATCTCATGGGACCCTTGGAAGCAAATGTTAGGACAAAGTGGTTGCCAAGGCAGTGACCTCATTCAGTTCCTGAAGGAATTGACCTCACCTCACTTCCTTGTTGATGGAACTATCTGAACTTGGGATCCAGGAAGCCAGGCACACAGAGCCAGTCCCAGTCCCAGTCCCAGTGGTCTCACTTGTTTGGATTTACCAAAGACAGAGTCAGTCTTTCTTGGTACCTACTGATGTGAGGATGGCAAAATGCCAAGAGAGCTCTGAAGAGGGGCCTTTCCTGAGAAAAATGTAGTTGCTCAATGCTGGCTCCTGACAACTTTACAGAGTTGGATAAGGAGTACAGATCTGAGAGAGAACATGCCATTTAAAGGGAACATACTGTGGCCCACTAGTCAGAGGACACTCCAAATAGTCTCAGAATTACTTAGGGAAAGGAGGTGCCTTTATGGGTGTAGGTGTAGGTATGTGGTTTTCACTTGTTCTGAGAATAGGTATCAAAGGCGGTTTGTTTGGATTGAGTGAACTCTTTCTGGTAAGTACTTTGACAAGGCGAGTGTTTTTATGTCTGTATATAAAACGGTGTTCGTGGTTGTAGACATAAGAAGAGAGAATGCATCAATGGATGTGTCCTGTCTAGTAGAAAGCTTGCCAGCCTTCATACTGCCCAATTTATGAATGGACTGCTGCTTGACTTATGGATGGGCAACATCTGCTATCCTCCAAAGTTCCTGTTTTCTTCCTGAATTCTGGCCTCTCTAAAGAATAGGCTCATGCTTTTTTGTCCAAGATATGTACCACCTCCAAGCTCTGTGACATGGACATGTACTGGATACCTGAAGGGAATGACGAGCTTCTTAGAAAACTCAGATATCAATATGACCAGTAAAGTCTCAGTGGAGAAAGCCTGCTTTGTGCCTTTTGCTTACCTATTGTTTTATTGCCCTGAATGTCAGGAAGGTCTCTGCCTCAGGCCTCCCCTTTGTGAAGCCTGAAGAAAAGAGTTCTCAAATTGAAATGAATGGGCATCACCTGTGGCTCTGTGCTTAATTGCTTTGGAAAGGGATGTGTGTGAATCAGCCTCTTGGCACTGTGTGAGGCTGTGGCTTAGATTCTCAGCACTAGATGGATCCAAAGAAATATCTCATGTGTGCATCCAATACAAAAATGGCTAAAAGAGCAGATATTGTAGATGAAGTCTCTCGCCTTCCTATGTAAAGTTCCTGACCTCCACTAAGTGAGAATAGTGATACTTTGGGTCAAATGAGATATTTAAAGCCCTGTAGAGGCTAGCCTATAGGTGCATGGGTTTTCTCATGATTCCAATTCACATAAAGAATCTAAACCGCACAGTAATTAGGCCTCAAATTGGAGAAGCAAAGCAGCATTAACGGCATGCCTATTTGATCACTCTTGGTTAACAGGAAGGGTGTCTAGGCCACACAGACTTTAGGAAAATGAGGGAAAAAGGGAGCTAATTTTGGACACTGTTGTGGGCTGCGCCCCTCATGGAAACCTGCTACCAGAGGTAATGATTAGTGTCTATATGGAAGAAGATGAGGGCCATGTGGGAGTGTTTTGGTTTTAATTGTGGACATTTGTATCGTGGTTGGAAGAGATGACTGGGTCCACCTGGGCTTGAACTCTGGTGTGACTCCCATTAGAGACTGAGTTCTGGAACCGACCTCAGAGCAGTATTGCCATGAATTTTGTCGGGATTTTATTAGGCCACGCATGAGAGTGACCCTTGGAAACTGAGATCTAAGGCCAGTGTGGATTTCCACAGAGCACTGGGAATCTCAGCCAGGATATAACATGATTTTATTTTTAAAGACTTGGCAGCCATAGTTGAGAGTCAAAACACACATGGAACTCACATTGTAGACCTCAATGGGTCTGGCTTCATGTGACCTTTTGGCCACTCTTTGGGAAGACTTACCTGTGAGAGTTCTTCAGAGCATTCATTGAAATGAGCTTCCTCACCATTTAATGGTTCCTGAATTAATTGAAACCCATAGTGCCTCCAACTTCATCCTTGAAAAATGGCTAGATAAATACCATGAAATTTTTGAAATTCCCATGACCAGGTGGCACTGGAGAAACTTTGGATGTCCTGTTGCTGATCATGAGTATACCAGACGGTGCCTTGATTGACTGGGTTTCATGAAAATGGTGTAGATCAGATATGCCAGTAAGTTGGAGCCTGCTGAGCAGTGGGCCTAGAGCAATGTTGGGCAGGTGTGTGACACAAAATATGCGCTGGGGCCATTTCGATCTGCCATTGGCTTCCAAATGCCTTGTGACTGACAGGATGCAGCCAGCAGACCCTTATTTGTAAAGGCATCTTGTTATATGGAGAGTTTTGACCCTGTCCCTTACTTTTGGAAACTCCTCTACCACCTCCAAGTTTGTGAACTCCTGATCATATTCCATTCCAGATTTGTATTCTCAGAATTCCTAACTCTTTTTCCCTAATTGTGTCTTACTTGGGGTGAAAGTATTGTCAAGGCATTGTTCTGGATGAGAGTGGGAAAAATTTTGTGTAGCACATATTTGCATACACATTGGATTCATTTTCCAATTTTCTATTCAGAATACTAAATCCCTGACACTAACATATACCCTATTAGACTCTGACTACTAATCCTAATATGGTGGAGTAAAATAACCCAAACGGAATAGAAATACAAGCAGTTCAGAGGAGGCATGGTGTGTAGTTGGAATTGTCTTTTGCATTATATTGGGTAGAAGGTATAAACTAGTTAATTTTTTTATTGAAAGAGTTCTCCATGTGTTTTTAAAGTAAACAAATGTATGAATTCGTGTCTCCCTTTCTCCGTAGCATATTCAGCACTTGTATTTTTATATGCACATACAGAATCCTACCTGGTACCACTCGTACAATCTTGTGAGGTGGCTTACTTGGCAGATACAAATTGCGAGAAGACATCACAGCTCCTAAACACTGTTGGAACAGAAAATTAAACCTATGGGTGAGCTTCCTAGATGAACAACATTATACATAAATCCATGTTCAGTAAAATGAATATTTATGCATCTGTGGATGATTTATATTTCATGGTGAATTTCGATTGGCATATATATTGCTACTTTTTAATGTCTGTGTGTATATATATATATATATATATATATATATATATATATATATATATATACAGTCTCCAGATTTTTCAAAATATGAAATATATGTGTCTTATTACACACTTCCTAAATTCATTCATATTCATGTATGTGGATTTATAATCAAATTTTCACATGATTATTCTCAGAAATATTCATCCACCTGAAATACATATTTTTTCCTACTAGTGAAAACTAACTTCAGAGAATGTTGCATACAAATCCTAATATTTCTACAGTAACTGACCCAGTTTAACATCAATGCGAGTAGATTCCAATGGGACATGCTGTGTGTTTTGACGTTCATTTTTATTCAACACTGGTACATTATGATTTCTTCAGTTTATGCACATCAAAGGATATATTTTTCATCCACAGTTTCGCAAATTTATAGGCATTTGTTTCACTTTCAATCAATTCCTTCTTCAGAACACATGTATTCATCCATGTTTCTTGACTGGTCTTTTCATGAGACTTCTTTACAAAACACATTATTTTCAATTTTCATAATCATTTTTGAAGCGAAACTCAGACACCGTTCATGATAAACAATAACACTAATATTAACAATAGATGTATAACTGGTTGGAATGAATGATTTTATATCAATATAAGATATCTTAAATATTTTCAGATATCAATTCCATCCATTATTTAAAGTGGAATCAGCTATATTATTTATTCACAGTGTGGTCAATTCATGCATTATCTCTATATTCATAGACACAGGGCACACCTCTTTGTACAACCAATACTTATGTATATGTCTTCTAAATATTACTGCCAGAAATGGTGTAAGAAATACTCATGTCACCAGATCAACATACACATTTTATCACAGTAATATTCGGGACACAAAAAGTAAATGTCACACTTATGATTGTAATGGAGTCTGAATGGAAAGTGAACATGGATTACTAAAAACATTCCTGTCCATGTTGCCTAATCCTCTCAAATATCAATCCTGTTGGTGACTACATATTTGTTTCTTCCAAAGATTATATATTCAAACTCTACCCTGTTGAAAATGCCTAATCATATCACTCACTTTATACTTTGCCTGATTTCATTATGTCTCTATTGATATGTGGTTTCCTACATATTTTCCCCAGTTCATCATTGTGACTGACCCTTCACATGAAGTTATGTTTACTTTCACTCTCTAACCAAAACACTATTGCGATAGAACATATATTCCAAATCCTATATTGACACTTCTTCCTAAACCTACTATCTACCTAATCCTACCGACTATCCGTTTTTGACTGGATGTTCTCTTCGACATTCAATCATCCAAGGTACAAGGTTCTATGCCATTATATATCTATTTTTCTGAGACATCTGTGCACAATGTAAATCAAAGTTAAGTATCCCAATCAAGGGCCCAATGCCCTCTAGGCTTCAAAATTACCTAGATTTCTGTTTTTATTCATATATTTAACCTCTATATTTTTATAAATATCGCAGGTTCCCAATACCATTATTCATCCCGCAGAATGATTCCTAACCCAATTCAAACATTTTATTAACCCTAAGAATACACTGTTCCCTCAATCTAAATTTAATGAAAAGCCGGGACAGAGTTGGTCTTACAATACAGGAATGTAGGGGATCTTCCACCTGCTGAGAACTTCAAAGATCCATGTAGAAATGAACCCTGGAGAAGATATAGTCATCTATGAAGGACCTGAGAGAGCAAAAGTCATCTTCCATGTCAAACACCCTGGTCAGGATGAACGGATGTGTCTGAATCAGCCTCTCTCTTCTTAATGTAGAGGAGAAGGACCAAACCAGGCCTGTGTGGATAGCTATTCCCGGGTTCCTAAGGTTGACATACCTTTCTAACTTGTGAACATTTCAGAGGAAGTAGGGGAACCCTCCATCTAATGGGACCCTTGGAAGCAACTATTAGGACAAAATGGTTTACAAGACAGTGAATTCATTCAGTTCCAGAAGGAAGTGACCTCACCTCACTTCCTTGGTGATGGATCTCTCTGAACTTGGGATCCTGGAAGCCAGGCACACAGAGCCAGTCCCAGTCCCAGTCCCAGTGGGCTCACTTGCTTGGATTTACCAAAGACAGAGTCAGTCTTTCTTTGTTCCTACTGATATTATGATGCCAAAAGCAAGGAGAGCTCTGAAGAGGGGCCTTTCCTGAGAAAGCAGGTAGTGGCTCAAAATTCCCTTCTGACAACTTAAAAGAGTTGGCCAAGTAGACCAGATCTGAGACAGGACAGGACATTTCGGGGGAACATTGTATGGCCCACCAGTCAGAGGACACTCCGTAGAGTCACAGACCTACTTGGGGGAAGGAGGTGACTTTGTGGGTGTGGTTGTGGGTTTATGATTTTGTATCATCTTCTGAGAATAGGTAGGAAAGGCGGTTAGTTTTTTTTTTTTTTTTTGGAGTGTACTGTTTCTAGTAAGTCGTTTGACAAGGCGAGTGTTTCTATGTCTGTGTATTCCACTGTGTCCATGGTTGTATACATTAGAAACGAGAATGCATCAATGTATTTGTCCTGTCTAGTAGAAAGATTCCCAGCATTCAACCTGCCCAATTTATGAATGGGTTGCGGCTTTCCTTAAGGATGGGCAACACCTACTATCTTCCTAATTACCAATTTTCTTCCTGAATTCTTTCCAATCTCCAGAATTGGCTCATGTTTTTTTGTCCAAGATATGTACCACCTCCAAGCTCTGTGACATGGCCATGTACTGGATATCTGCAGGGAATGGCGAGCATCTCAGAAAACTCAGATATCAGTGTGACCAGTAAAGTATCAGTGGAGAAACCCTGCTTTGGGCCTTTTGCTTACATAATGTTCTGTTGCCCTTAATTTCAAGAAGATCTTTGCCTCAGGCCACCCCTTTGTGAAGCCTGAGGAAAACAGTTTTCAAATGGAAATGAATGGGCATCACCTGTGGCCCTTTGCTTTATTGCTTTGGAAAGGGATGTGTGTGATTTAGCCTCTTGGCCCTGTGTGAGGCTTTGGCTTAGATTCTCAGCACCTGATGGATCTAAAGAAAGATCCCATGTGTGCATCCAAAACCAAAATGGCCAAAAGAGCAGTCCTTGTGGATGACGTCTCGCCTTCCTCTGTGAGGTTCCTGACTTCCATCAATAGGGATCCTTTGGGTCAGAGGAGTTCTCCAAAGCCCTGCAGAGGTGCTTGGGTTTTCTCATGACTCCAATTCACATAAAGAATCTTAACCTCTGAGTCAGTTGGCCTCAAAGTAGAGAAGCGGTGTAGTCTTCACAGCATGCCTATTTCATCACGCCTGGTTCACAGAAAGTATGTCCAGGCCACCCTGACTTTAGCAAATGAGTAGCAAGGGAGCTTATTTTGGACACTGTCTTGGACTGCGCTCCTCATGAAAACCTCCAGCCAGAGGTTATGATGAGTGTCTATATGGAAGAAAATGAGGGCCATGTCGAAGTGTTTTGGTTTTAATTGTGGTCATTTGTGTGTCAGTTGGAAGAGATAACTGTGTTCACCTGGGCTTGAACTCTTGTGTGATTCCACTTAGAGACTGCTTTCTGGAACTGACCTCAGTGAAGTATTGCCATGAATTGTTTTGAGATTTTAGGAGGCCACGCATGAGATTCGCTCTTGGTATCTGTGATCTAGGCCCAGGGTGGCTTTGCACAGAAAACTGGGAATCTTTGCAAGGATATCACATGATTTTATTCTGAAAGACTTGGCAGCCATCGTTGAGAGTCAAAACACACATGGACCTAACATTGTAGACCTCAATGGGCCTTGCTTATGTTACCATTTGGCCTCTGTTTCTGTAGCCTTGCCTATGAGAGTTCTCTAGAGCTTTCATTGAAATGAGCTTCCTCACCATTTAATGGTTCCTGAATTAATTGAAACCCAGAGTGTCTCAAATTCATTTTTGAAAAATGGCTAGATAAATACCATGCAAGTTTTGAAATTCCCATGACCAGGTGGCACTGGAGAACCTTTGGATATCTGGTTCCTGATCATGAGTGTACCAGACAATGCCTTGATTGACTGGGTTTCATGAAAATGGAGTAGAACAGAGATGCCTGTAAGTTGGAGCCTGCTGAGTAGTGGGCCTAGAGCTGTGGTGTGAAGGTGTGTGATAAACATCTGTGGTGGGGCCATGTGAATATGTCTTTGACTTCCAAATGGCTTGTGACTGACATGCTGCTGCCAGCAGAACCTTATATGTAAAGGCATCTTATTATATAGAGGGGTTTCAGGGCAATGTTCAGAATCAGGTTGCTCTTGTCAAGGGGGCAAGCTATGTGGGATAGAAGCCTGGTTGGTGCATTCACCTGTAAACCCTGACCCACCACACCTGACAGAACTCCCTCCAGCACTGTGTCCCTGATGAACTCCTTGTATTTTTTGAAGCAACACCAAACTACGAGTGCAGCAGCCAGAAACACCATGAAAAGTGGAGGATGACCAAATGACTTCACAGTCCACGCGGGCAGACACTTAGACCCAGGTGGCCAAAGTTTGCCGACAAAGATAGAATTCATCACTGCTGCCTAATGTTCATTGGAAAACAAGAAACCATGTCCTCCAGGTCACATAGATGCCATTCCAGATTTGATGGTCTCACTACAAAGGAAGCTAAATCTCCTGACAACAACATATACTTTAAGTGTCCAAACTCAGAGGCAGTTTGTCAAGAAGTCTTTAGGCCAAAAGAACTTCATGTTTGTGGAGTGTTTACCCTATCCCTTACTTTTGGATACTCTTCTCCCAACTCCAAGGTTGTGAACTCCTGAGCATTTTCCATTCCGGATATGTATTCACAAATTTTCTAACTCTTCTCCTCTAATTGTGTCTTACTTGTGGTGAAGGAAATGTCAAGGCATTGTTCTGGATCAGAGTGGGGAGATTTTTGTGTAGCACATATTTGAATACACATGAGATTAATTTTCCTATTTTCCATTCGAAATTCTGAATCCCTGACACTTACCCATACCCTACTAGACTCTCACTACTAATCCTAATATGATGGAGAAAAATAACCCAAACAAAATAGAAATACAACCAGTTCAGAGGAGGCCTGTTGTATAGTTGGACTTGCCTTTTGTATGATAAAGGGTAGGTGTTACAAATCTAGTCAATTTTTAAATGAAAAAGTTCTCCATGTGTTTTTAAAGTTAACAAATATGTGAATTCTTGTTTCCCTTTCTCTGAAGCCTATTCAGAACATGTATTTTTAATGCACATATTGAATCCTACCTGGTATCACACTTATATTTTTGTGAGGTGGATGACATGGCAGATACAAATTGTGAGAAGAGATCACTCCTCCTAAACACTGTTGGAACTGAAAATTCAACCTATGGGTGAGCTTACTAGTTGAACAACATTTTACTTAAATCCATGTTTAGTAAAATAAATATTTTTGCTTCAATGGATGATATATATTTCATGATGAATTTCTATTGGCATATATATTGCCAGTTTTTAATGTCTCTGTGTGTGTTTTTTGTATATATATATATATATATATATATATATATATATATATATATATATATTCCAGGTTCTTCAAAACATGAAATATAAGTGTCTTTTATACACTCCATAAATTTATTCATGTTCATGTACTTGGATTTATAATCAACTTTTCAGAAGATTATTCCAGAACTATTCATCCACCTGAAATTCATATTTGTTACCTAGTACTGAAAGCTAACTTCAGTGAACGGTGCACACAAATCCTAATATTTTTATAGTAACTGACCCAGTTTAATATCAAAGCAAGTTGATTCCTATGGGACATGTTATGTATTTTGACGTTTATTTCTATTCAACACTGGTAAATTACTATTTCTTCTTTTTTTGCACATCATAGATTATATATTTAATCCAAAAGTTATCAAATTTACAGGTATTTGTTTCACTTTCAATCACTTCCTGCTTCAGAACACACGTATTCCTGCAGGTTACTTGACTGGTCTTATCATGAAACTTCTTTCCAAACACATTATTTTTGATTTTCATAATGATTTTTGAAGCAAAATATACACAATTTTCATGATTATCCATAACCCTAATATTTCCATTAGATGTATAAATGGTTGTAATTAATGTATGTGTATCAATATAAGATTTCATGTATATTTTCAGATATCAATTCATTCCATTATTTAAAGTTGGAACCAGTTATATTTTTAATTCTCAGTATGGTCTCTTCATGCATTATCTCAATATTCATAAACACATGGTACACCCATTTGTACCCCCAATACTAATTTATGCATCTTCAAAATATTGCTCCCAGAAACAGTGGAAGAAATACTCCACCTGATCTACATATACATTTTATCACTGTAATAATCTGGACACAAAATGCAAAGTTCACCTTTATGATTGTACCAAAGCCTAAATGGAAATTGACCATGGATTACTAAAACATCTATGTCTAAATTGCCTAATGCTCTCAAATGTCAATCTATTTGTGACTCCATATTTATTTTTCCCTAAGATTATACAGTCAAGTTCAACCCTGTTGAAAATGTCTAATATTATCACTCACTTTGTACTATACCTGATTTCCTAATGTCTCTATTGATATCTGCTTTGCTACATATTTTCCCCAGTTCATCATTGTGAGTGACCCTACACATGTGCTGATATTGACATTCACTCTCTAACCGAAACCCTATTGTTAAAGAACTTTTGGTCCAAAGTCTATACTCGCCCTCATTTCAACACCTACCGACTATCTTCCTGATCCTACAGACTATCCCTGTTTGATTGGATGTTCTCTTCTACATTCAATCATCCAAGGTACAAGGTCCTATTTCATTGTATATCGATTTATCTGAGACATCTGTGCATAACATAATTCAATGCTAAGTATCCCAATCAAAGGCCCAATGCCCTTCTGGGCTTCAAATCTTACCTAGATTTCTGTTTTCATACTTATATTTCACCTATATATTCTTAAAAATGTCACAGGTTCCCAATACCATTATTAATTGAGCGGAATGATTCCTAACCCAAATCAAACATGTTATTAACCTTAACCATACACTGATCCCTCAATCTAACTTTTCAGAAGAGCAGGGACAGAGTTGGTCTCAAAATACAGGCATGTAGGGGATTCTCCACCTGCTGAGAACCTAAAAGGCCCATGCAGAAATGATCCATGGAGAAGATGTAGGCAGCTATGAAGGACCTGAGAGAGCAAAAGACATCTTCCATGGTGAATAACCTGGTCAGGATAAAGGGTTGTGTCTGAATCAGCCTCTCTTTTTTTCATATAGATAAGATGGACCAAAACAGGCCTATGTGAAGAGCTGTCCCTAGGTGCCTATGGTTGATATACCATTCTAACCTGTGAAAGTATCACAGGAAGTAGGGGCAGCCTCCATATCATGGGACCTTTGGAAGCAACTGTGAAGGCAAAGAGGTTGCCAAGATAGTGACCTCATTCAGTTCCTGAAGGAAGTGACCTCATCACACTTCTTTGGTGATGGAACTGTCTGAACTTGGTATCCAGGAAGCCAGGCACTCAGAGCCAGTCACAGTCCCATTCCCAGGGGTCTCAATATTTTTGATTTACCAAGGAGAGAGTCAGAGTTTCTTGGTAACTACTGATGTGTGGATAGCCAAATGCCAGGAAAGCTCTGAAGAGGGGCCTTTTCTGAGAAAGCAGGTAGTGGCTCACCACTGGCTCCTGACAACTTCACAGAGTTGGACAAGGAGACCAGATCTGAGAAAGGACAGGCCATTTCAGTGGAACATAGTATGACCCACCAGTCATAGGACACTCTGGATAGTCACAGTCCTACTTGGGGGAAGGAGGTGCCTTTGTATGTGTGTGTGTGTTTGTGGTTTTGTCTCATGTTCTGAGAATAGGTAGTAGCGGCGGTTTGTTTGGTTTTGAGTGAACTGTTTCTAGTAAGTCATTTGACAAGGCGAGTGTTTCTATGTCTCTGAATCCCACTGTGTCCGTGGTTGTAGACAGTTGAAAAGAGAATCGATCAATGGATTTGTGTTGTCTAGTAGAACGCATCCCAGCATGTATCCTGCCAAATTTATTAATGGTCTGAGGCTTTCCTTATCGATGGGCAACACCTGCTATCTTTCTAAGTTCCTGTTTTCTTCCTGAATTCTGGCCAATATCCAGAATAGGCTCATGGTTTTCTCTCCAAGATATGTACCACCTCCAAGCTCTGTGACATGGCCATGTACTGGATAGCTGAAGGGAATGGAGAGCATCTCAGAATACTCAGATATCAGAGTGACCATTTAAGTCTCATTGGAGAAACCCTGCTTTGGGCCTTTTGCTTACCTATTGTTCTGTTGACCTGAATGTCAGCAAGGTCTTTGCCTCAGGCCATCTCTTTTTGAAACCTGAAGAAAACAGTTTTCAAATGGAAATGAATGGACATCCCCTGTGGCTCTTTTCTTAATTTCTTTGGAAGGAGATGTGTCTGATTCAGCCTTTTGGCCCTTTGTGAGTCTGTGGCTTAGATTATCAGCACCTGATGGATCTAAAGAATGATCCCATGTGTGCATTCAAACCAAACTGGCCAAAAGAGCAGTCATTATGGATAAAGTCTCTCACCTTCCTTTGTAAGGTTCCTGACCTCGATCAAGTGAGAACAGGGATCCTTTGGGTCAATTGAGTTCTTAAAAGCCCTGCAGAGGCTAGCCCATAGGTGCTTGGGTTTTCTGATTACTCCAATTCACATAAAGAATCTAAACCCCACAGTCAGTAGGCCTCAAATTGGTGAACCGAAGTAGTATTAATGGCAGGCCTATTTGACCACTCCTGGTTCACAGGAAGGTTGTCCAGGCCACCCTGACTTTAGGCAAACCAGAGGCAAGGGAGCTTATTTTGGACACTGTCTTGGGCTGCGCCCCTCATGGAAACCTTTAGCCAGAGGATATGATGAGTGTCTATATGGAAGAATATGAGGGCCATGTGGGAGTGTTTTGGTTTTAATTGTGGTCATTTGTGTGGCAGTTGGAAGAGATGACTTGTAAGATTCCAGCAGACGTCGGAGGAGGAGACTACCAAGAGACTGGCTCATGCAACAGCAATGGGGATTTATTGAGGATCCAATTCAGTTCGCTGGGGCTCTGTGCTCACTCAACAAGCAACAGCGGCCCAGATCCCCGAGAAGAGGTTAAGCAGTGCTTCAGTACACTTTTTGGGTAGGCAGAGGCTTTATATATATCAGAGGAAATCATCTTGATCAGCCGGAAAATCGAACAACAACTCTCAAACTTGATTAGCACATTCATTGGTGGAATCAGGTCGGGCGGGGGTGATAGGTCGATCCTAAGGAGGGGGGTACATTCAAACTGATTGGTTTGGGCCCTGATATGCTTAGGTGCCAAGCTGCACAGGGTCCTAGATTATTAAACAACTGGATGGTCAGGGGGAATATTTAATGGGCAGTGAAAGGAATTGTCCTAACAGCTACAGGAATTTCAGGTTTTAGGTTTAGCATGGGAACTTAACAATACCTGGTCCATTACATTTTAACTCAGGCTTTGCAGCTTAGAAACTTTACAACACCCGCTATTTTACACTTTAACTTCAATTTCTTTTACCCTAACAGACTGGGTCCACCTGGGTGTGAACTCTGGTGTGATTCCCTTTAGACACTGAGTTCTGGAACTGAACTCAGAGAAGAGGTGTCATGAATTGTGTTGGGATTATAAGAGGCCACACATGAGAGTTGCCCTTGGAAACTGAGATCTAGTCAAAGGGTGGCTTTCCACAGAGCATTGGAAATTTCAGCCAGGATATCACATGATTTTATTCTGAATGACTTGGCAGCCATAGTTGAGAGTCAAAACACACATGAACCTCACACTGTAGACCTCAATGGGCCTGGTTTCATGTGACCTTTTGGCCACTCTTTGAGAAGCCTTGTCTGTGAGAGTTCTATAGAGATTTCATTGAAATCAGCTTTCTCAAAATTTAAAGGTTCCTGAATGAATTGAAACCCACAGTGCCTCCAACTTCATCCTTGAAAAAATGGCTAGATAAATACCATGAAATTTTTGAAATTCCCAGGACCAGGTACCACTGGAGAAAGTTTGGATGTCCGGTTTCTGATCAGGAGTATAACAGACAGTGCCTTGATTCACTGGGTTTCATGCAAATGGTGTAGAACAGAGATGCCAGTAAGTTCGAGCCTTCTGAGTAGTGGGCCTAGAGCAGTGGAGGTCAGGTGTGTGATAAAACATCTGTGGTGGGGCCATGGGGATCTTCCATTGTCTTCCAAATGGCTTGTGACTGACATGGTGCAGCCAGCAGACCCTTATATGTAAAGGCATCTTGTTATTTGGAGAGGTTTCAGGGCAATGTTCAGAATCAGGATGCTATGGTCAAGGGAAAAGCTATGTGGGATAGAAGCATGGTTGGTGCATTCTCTTGCAGACCCTTACCCACCACAGGTGACAGAACTCCCTCCAGCACTGTACCAGGTGAACTACTTGTATTTCGTGAAGCAAATAACAAACTCCCAGTGCAGCAGTAAGAAATACCACGAAAAGTGGAGGATGACCAAATGGCTTCACAGTCCACACAGAGAGAAACTTAGCCCCCAGTGGACACTGTTAACCTACATAGAGAGAAATCAGCACTGCTGCCTCATGTTCAGTGGAAAATAAGAAACTATGTCCTCCAGGTCACATACATGCACACCCAGCTTTGATGGTCTCACTACCAAGGAAGCTCCTGACAAATACTTATATTTCAAGTGCGCAACCTCAGAGGCAGTTTCTCAAGAAGTCTTTAGGCCAGCAGAGCTCCATGTTTGTTGAGTGTTTACCCTGTCCCTTACTTTTGAAAACTCCTCTACCACCTCCAAGGTTGTGAACTCCTGAGCGTATTCCATTCCAGATATGTATTCACAGAATTTTTAACTCTTCTCCTCTAATTGTGTCTTACTTCAGGCGAGGGTAATGTCAAGGCATTTTTCTGTATGAGAGTGCAAAAATTTGTGTACAGCATTTATTTGAAATACTGAATCCCTGACATTAACCCATATCCTAATAGACTCTGACTACTAATCCTAATATGATGGAGAAAAATAACTCAAACAAAATAGAAATACAAGCATTTCATAGGAGGCATGGTGTATAGTTGGAATTGCCTTTTGCATTATATAGGGTAGGAGTAATAAATCTAGTCAATTTTTAATTGAAATAGTTTTCCATGTGTTTTTAAAGTTAACAAATATGTAAATTACTGTCTCCCATTCTCTCTAGCTTATTCAGAACATGTGTTTTTATATGCACATATAGAATCCTACCTGGTTATCACACATACAGTCTCATGAGGTGGCTGATTGGCAGATACAAATTGTGAGAAATGACCACTCCTCGTAAACGCTGTTGGAACTGAAAATACAACCCATGGGTGAGCTTCCTATTTGAACAACCTTATACAAAAATCCATGTTCAGTGAAATTAATATTTTTGGATCTGATGATGATATATATTTCACGATAAATTTCGATTGGCATATATATTGCAATTTTTAATGTCTCTGTGTGTGTGTGTGTGTATATATATATATGTATATATATATATATACATATATATATATATGCACTCTGTCTAGATTTTTCAAAATATGAAACATGTGTCTTATTGTAGACTCCCTAAATTCATTTATATTCATGTATGTGGATTTATAATCAACTTTTCACAAGATTATTCTCAGAAATACTCATCCACCTAAAATACATACTTGTTTCCTAGTACTGAAAACTAACTTCGTTGAATGGTGCATACATATCCTAACATTTCTACAGTAACTGACCCTGTTTAACATCAATTTAAGTAGATTACTATGGGACATGATGTGTATTTTGAAGTTCATTTTTATTCAACACTGGTACATTGCTATTTCTTCAGTTTATGCACATCATAGGATACATATTTCATCCACAAGTTAGCAAATTGATAGGCATTTGTTTCACTTTCAGTCACTTCCTGCTTCAGAACACATGTATTTCTCCATGTTTCTTGACTGATATTTTCATGAGACTTCTTTCCAAACACATTATTTTCGATTTCCGTAATCACTTTTGAAGCAAAACCCACACACCTTTCATGATAACCCATAACCCTAATATTACCATTAGATGTATAACTCGTTGGAATGAATGACTGTATATCAATATTAGATTTCTTATATATTTTCAGATATCAATTCAATCCAGTATTTAAAGTGGAACCAGTTATATTATTTATTCACATGATGGTCAATTGATGCATTATCAATATATTCTATGACACAGGGTATACCCTTTGTACCCCCAATACTAATTTATATTTCTTCAAAATAGTGCTCCCAGAAATGGTGGAAGAAGTACCCATGTCACCTGATCTACATATACATTTTATCACAGTAATATTCTGGACACATAAAACAAAGGTCACTCCTATGATTGTACCAAAGCCTAAATGGAAAATGAGCATGGATTACTAAATGCACCCATGTCCAGGTTGCCTAATGCTCTCAAATGTCAATCCTATTGGTGACTACATATTTGTTTCTTTCTAACATTATATATCCAAACTCAACCCTGTTGAAAATGTCTAGTCCTATGACTCAGTTTATACTTTGCCTGATTTCCTAATGTCTCTATTAATATCTGCTTTCCTCCATATTTTCCCCAGTTCATCATCGTGACTGACTCTTCACATGTGCTAACATTTACATTCACTCTCAACTGAAACCATATTGCTAAAGAACTTTTGGTCCAGATCCTATACTCACTCTTCTTCCTAAAACTACTATCTCCTGTTCCTACCGAGTATTCATTTTTGACTTGATGTTCTCTTCTACATTCAATCATTCAAGGTACATGGTCCTATGCCATTGTATATCGATTTATCTGAGACATCTGTTCAGAACGTAATTCAACGCTAAGTATCCCAATCAAGTTCCCATGCCCTTCTCGGCTTCAAATCTTAACTAGATTTCTGTTTTCATACTTATATTTCACCTATATATTCTTGTAAATATCGCAGGTTCCCAATACTGTTATTCAACCCTCAGAATGATTCCTCACCCAAATCGAACCTGTTATTCACCCTAATCATACACTCTTCCCTCAATCTAACTTTACAGAAGAGCAGGGAAGGAGTTGGTATTTCAATAGAGGAATGTAGGCGATCTTCCACCTGTTGAGAACCTCAAATGTCCTACATAAATGACACCTGGATAAGTTGTAGGCAGCTATGAAAGACCTGAGAGAGCAAAAGTCATCTTCCATGGAAAACAACCTGGTCAGGATGTAGGGATATGTATGAATCAGCCTCTCTCTTATTAATGTAGAGAAGATGGACCAAACCAGGCCTGTGTGGAGAGCTGTTCCTGTGTGCCTATGGTTGATATACCATTCTAACTTGTGAAAGTGTCACAAGAAGCAGGGGCAGCCTCCATCTCATGGGACCCTTGGAGTCAACTCTTAGGACAAAGTGGTTGCCAAGGCAGTGAACTCATTCAATTCCTGAAGGAAGTGACTTACCTCACTTCCGTGGTGATCAAACTCTCTGAACTTAGATCCAGTAAGCCAGGCACCCAGAGCCAGTCCAAGTCCCAGTCTCACTGGTCTCACTTGTTTTGATTTTCCAAGGATAGAGTCAATCTTTCTTGATACCTACTGATGTGGGAATGGCCAAATAACAGGAAAGCTCTCAAGAGGGGCCTTTTCTGAGCAAGCAGGTAGGGGCTCACCCCTGGCTTCTGACAAGTTCACAGAGTTGACCAAGGAGACCTAATCTCATACAGGACAGGCCATCTCAGGGGAACATAGTGTGGCCCACCAGTCAGAGGACACTCCGGATAGTCACAGACCCATTTGAGGGAAGGAGGTGCCTTTGTTGTGTGGGTGTGGTTTTTTGGTTTGTCTCATATTCTGAGAATATGTAGGAAAGGTGGTTTGTTTGGTTTGTAGTGAACTGTTTTTAATAAGTCATTTGACAAGGCGACTGTTTCTATGTCTGGGTATCACGGTTGTAGACATTAGAAAAGAGAATGATTCAATGGATGTGTCCTGTCTGGTAGAAAGCTTCCCAGCATTCATCCTGCCCGATTTATGTATGGACTTTGGCTTGCCTTATCGATGGGCAACACCTGCTAATTTCCTAAGTTGCTGTTTTCTTCCTGAATTCTGGCCACTCTCCAGAAGAGGCTCATGGTTTTGTGTCCAAGATATGAATCACTTCCAAGCTCTGTGACATGGCTATGTTCTGGATAGCTGAAGTGAATGGCGAGAAGCTCAGAAAACTCAGATCACTGTGACCAGAAAAGTCTCAGTGGATAAACCCTGCTTTGGGACTTTTGCTTACATATTGTTCTGTTACCCTGAATGTCAGGAAGTTCTTTGCCTCAGGCCACCCCTTTGTGAAACCTGAAGAAAACAGTTTTCAAATGGAAATGAATGGAAATCACCTGTGGCTCTTTGCTTAATTGCTTTGGAAAGGGATGTGTCTGAATCAGCCTCTTAGCTCTGTGTGAGGCTGTTGATTAAATTCTCAGCCCCTTATGGATCTAAAGAAAGATCCCATGCGTGCATCCAAAACCAAAATGGCCGAAAGTACAGTCATTGCAGATGAAGTCTTTCGCCTTCCTCTGTAAGGTTCCTGACCTCTATAAAGTGAGAATAGGGAAGATACACCAAGCCAATTGATGTCTCCTTTTGGAAAAATTGTTCCACCAATGAGAGCATCAGCAAAATTACCCCAACACTACCACAAGTCGCTGCACCAACAGATAGTTCACAATGCATACATGTTAGTTCACAATGCATACAAGTGATACATATTCCAGGCAAGTTCTGCAAGCAGTTCAGTGATGGCTATTGCAGAAGCTGTAGATTGGTTTTATCTTTGTCTTCACCAGCACTGGGTTGAAGATTGGAATTCTGGCAATAATGGCTAAAGAAAAAATTACTTACCATTCCAGAAGGCACTAAAAAACACAATTATCTTAACAATTTACATTATCTTGAAGAGAATTATTAAATAAAATGAAAAGGAAAGGTGAAAGTCAACAAACAGTTCTGCTAAACTCCTTTTTTTGTTCACATATTAAAACAATCCTCAACAGTTGTTTACCCAATTTAAATTAAACTATTTAAATCACGTGAATAAAAAAAAATTTGGATCCATTTTTTAATGAGCGCACATCATATATGATATATGGATATATGTACATTCAAACATAAAACACAAAACACAAGTGTGCACAAATAATATAATATATACAACACATAACATAATAGTAAAGGCCTTATAACTTTTTACAGGCGAAATCACCATTGGAATGTCTAAAAACTCTATAGTCAAAAAATAGAACTGATCAGCAAAACATTAACCTAGGTCTGTATGAGCTCAAAAAAAAAAATAAAAAATAGAACTTCATGATGTGGGAAAGGGCAATAATAAAATAGATATTGAAAAAAAGCATCCTGGTTCTGTCGCAGATGTAAGGATAGCCAAACTGGAGTTTTGGATATCAGCTGTTATGAATTTGAGCCAAATCATCTTCTTTTTGGTATATAGAAATCACTTTAGTTAATTTCTCTGGAATCCATATTGCCTGCTGTTCTTCCTGTGGAAACACACAAACAGACCCCTGACTAAAGACAATCACTGGGTCAGGACTTTAGTTAATCTCTCCAAAATCCAAATCAGCTGCTGTTCTTCCTGTGGAAACACACAAACAGACGCCCGACTCCAGACAATTACTGGGTCAACACTTTTCCATTGTCCTATTAGAATATCCTTCCAAAGTACCTTGGGCTTATGCACATTTTTTGGAAACATATGCCTTTCCACAGCACTAAGTCCTGATGAATCCAAGTTTAAAAAGTTTAGAGTAAAAAGCGTTAATTTAAGTTTATCTTTGGGGAATATATACCCCTTCTCAATTCCGTCTTTGTGCTTTAATAAGTACATTTTTATTGTTTGATGTGCTCTTTCAACTATGCCTTGTCCCTGTGGATTGTATGGGATTCCTGTTATATGAGTAATGCCAAATGATGAGCAAAATTGTTTAAAAGAGTTAGAAGTGTAACCGGGGGCATTATCTGTTTTTAACTGTTTTGGAATGCCCACAGTGGCAAAATTTTGTAAGCAATGAGCTATAACATCTTTAGTTTTTTTCTCCAGCATAAAGGGAGCCCATTAAAAATCCAGAACAAATATCAACTGTAACATGCAAATATTTTAATTTTCCAAATTCTGGCAAGTGTGTGACGTCCATCTGCCAAATATGGTTAGGTATCAATCCTCTAGAATTGACTCCAAGATAAACTTGTGGTAAAAAGGTCACAAAATTTTGACATTGTTTTATAATTTGTCTAGATGTTCCTTAGTTTTTTTGAAATGCTTTTGTAAAGTATAAGCATTGACATGGAACTTTTTAAGAAAATTTATTGCTTCTTCTAGTGTAAAGAAAATATATATGTATGTCAATTGTAGTTTTATCTGCTAAATCATTGCCCAAACTAAGGGCTTTAGGCAATCCTGTATGTGCCCTGATATGTCCTATAAAGAATGGATCTTTTCTGTCCCAGATTAGACTTTGTATAGTGGAAAGCAAAGAGAAAACAGTAGAGAAAGAGGAAATCCTACCAGCATCTTCAAGGGATACTATAGCATTAACTATATACTGACTATCGGAAAATAAATTAAATACAGAATCTTTAAAAATCACAAAAGCTTGTAATACTGTACTAAGCTCTACCTTGTGAGCTGATTGTTTTGGTACTAAAAATATAAAAGTTTGATCAGGTGTAACTATTGCTGTTGTACCATTATTTAACCCATTGGTGAATATATTTGGAGCATTCATGATAGGTGTTTTCTTGTCATTTTTGGAAAAATTACAGGATGCGATGACCAAAAAGACAATAAAAGATAAGATGGTAAGTGGTTATCAAATGAAACATTAGATTTACACACGATTATTGCCCAAGTATTTAACTAATTAGCTAATTCATCAATTTGATTCATAGTATATGGAGTAATAATTTTATTGGGTGAAATTCCACACACACTCTTTTTGCTGCTTTTATTCCTATGAGTATTAATTCTCCCTCAGCCTCAGGATAGCAAGTAATAATAGTGTTAGAAGAATAAGATAAATGTATCCATAATAATGGACCTTGTTCCCAAAATACTCCTGTAGAAATATTTTTTTTGTTGTTAGTACAATAAATAATAAATGCAAAATTATATCAACTCTATCCAAAAGCATATTTCCCATATATATTTCAATGATTTTTATTGCTTTTCTTGCTTCAGGCATTAACATTCTGAGTGAATTTGGATCTCATGGTCCTTTTAGGATATCAAATAAAGGTCCCAACTCTCCTGTTGGTATACCTAGATGAGGCCTTATCCAATTTAAGTCTCCTAATAACTCTTGAAAGTCATTAATTGATTTGAGTTGATCTACTCGTATTTGAATTTTTGGTTGACTGACCATGGTTGAGGATAATAGAGCTACTAAATAATTAATTGGAAAATTTAATTGTATTTTACCTATTGCTATCTCTAGGTTATAATTTTTTAATACGTTTGTAAGTGTGGCATACCATTCTAGCAATGGGTTTTTAACTTTGTGTGCTAATAATACATCATCCATATAGTGAAAAATTTGTATTTCAGGAATTTGATTTCTAAGTGGCTGGATTACTTTGTTAACATAAATTTCACGCATAGTTGGGCTGTTAGCCATCCCTTGAGTGAGTACTTTCCACTCATATCTCTTGTCAGGACCTTCATGATTCAGTGCAGGTATAGTAAATGAAAAACTTGGAATATCCTCAGGATAAATTGGAATTGAAAATAAAACGATCTTTAATATCTACAACGAAAACATACCAAGTTTTTGGCAAAGCACACAATTGAGGAATTTCTGATTGAGCAGGTCCCATAATAACCATCCCATTATTAATGGCTCTTAAATCTTGCAATAATCTCCATTTACCAGATTTCTTTTTAAGGACAAAAATGAGAGTATTATGGGGAGACACAGAAGGTTGTATATGTCCTTCCGCTAATTGTTGTTTGACCAGGTCATGGGCTACTTGTATCTTTTCTTTAGTCAGGGGCCACTGAGGAACCCATACTGGTCTTTCTGATTTCCAAGTAATATTTATTGTCTCAGTGGCCCTTTCTGAAAATCCAACCCATATCTATCTGTTCCTTGATCTTTTTGTATTGGTGCTGCTATACCTTGTTCTTGCTTTTCTAATCTTTTTCCTTTCAAAAAACCTTCTCTAGCCATAATAGTGGGTGAATTTTGATTGATGTTATTTGTTAATGTCAAACCTAATTGATCTAGGACATCTCATCCCCATAAATTTACGGGAAGATGTTCCAATACATATGGCTGTATAGTTCCTTCACATCCTTCAGGATCCTTCCAATCTAATACCGTTGCACTTTTATGGGGATTAGTCGCCACTCCTAGGCCTCGAAGCGTTTGAGTGGCTTGTTGTAATGGCCAATGTTTTTGCCATTCTTGACGACAGATGATGCTAAGGTCTGCACCTGTATCCAGTAGCCCATTGAATTCATGTCCTTGAATATTTAGTTTTAGCATGGGGCGAGAATATAAATTTAAAGAAAGCATAGCCCAATCTACACCTGTGGAGCCTAATCCCTTGGAACCTCTTTCTACAGCATAATTGTAAAATTTATCATGTGGGCTGGGTATTATTAGTAATTGTGCTATTCTATCTCCTGGAGAAATTACTGATATACCCTTTGGAGAACTGGCTATAATTTTTATTTCACCTTCATAATTGGGATCAATTACCCCAGGACTCATCGTAAGTCCTTTTAGAGTAGAAGAGCTGCATCCCAATAATAAGCCTACTGTTCTTTTGGGAAGAGGTCGTTTCACCCCTGTGGGAATGATTTGAACTCCCATCTCTGGAGTTAGTATTGATCTGGCGGAGGCACAGATGTCCAACCCTGCGCTCCCTCTGGTTTGTCTGATGAGGGATCTGATGAACAATGTGTCGTGGGCACTACACTGATGGGGTTGCTGGTTTCCTCCAGTGCTCCATATATTTGCGGTTTCGGGCCCCAGAGCATTGGGCCCCCCTCTCCATTTTTTGGCAATGGAGCCGGAAGCCTTTCTTCATGATATCGTGGATAAACACCTGGTGCTTGTTTGTTTTTTTGATAATGAAGTACCCTCTATGGTGGTTTGAGAATGGTATTCATTAGCCCAATGTCTCCCTCTACGTCATCATGGCCAAATACCCGGTATTCTAGTCCTTTGATATCTAGTTTTGTTAAACCCTCCTCCTATGGGGCAATTCCTTTTAAAAAGTCCTGTTTGTTCACAATTGTAGCATGTTCTTGGCCTGTCTTCTAAAGCCTGTTTTACTAAAGCTGCCACAATTTGCCCTTTTTCATTAATGTCTCTGGCATCTAAAGCCTGTTTTATTGCAGCTGCCACGACTTGCTCTTGTTCATTAATGTCTCTACCAAATTTAATAAATGTGTTTAAATCTTCATGTTTCCATGGTCTAATGATACCTCTGCAGCAATGATTCGCTTGGTCATAAGCCAGTTGTTTTAATAATGGCATTGCTTGTTCTGTATTTCCAAAAACTCTGTAGCTGTTTCAATAAGCCTATTTACAAATCCAGCGTAAGATTCATTAGCTCCTTGTATTACCTTAGATAATTGACCTTGTAAACCTCCATGTCCTTGTAAAGTCTTCCATGCCCTAACTGCCTCTACAGCAATTTGTGCGTATATGCCAGGATCATGTGGAATTTGTTGTTGCTGATCCTCATAAGGTCTCTTTTCTAACAACAAATCTAGATTTCTCTGAGGATAACCAGCTGCTGCATTTCGCCTAGACATCTCTTTGCAAAATTCCTCATTGGCAACCTTCCATAATAGGTATTGACCTCCATTTAGCACAGCTTTACACATATTAGCCCAATCTGCTGGCGTCATGTTCAAGGTGTTAATGGATTCGACCAAGCTTACAATGAAGTGTGCTTGAGGACCATATGTTGTTACAGCCTCTTTTAGCTGCTTCACTATTTTGAAATTTAAAGCATGGTGAATTCGCTGCCCTCCTACCTCAAATACAGGGCATGTTAATACTTGAGATCCTGTCTCAGGATCCGAACTATCAACTGTTGGGGTTGGGGGCCTCCCAGCACATGGAGGTGGCCTTGTTAGTTGGACATTTACATCCTCTGGTGACAGAAAGGTGTTAGTAGCAGTCTCCTTTTTTAACTTTGCCCCTGATTGCTTTTTATGCTCTAAACTTGGTTCCTCTATCTTTGTCTGAACTGAAGGCTTTGGACTAAGCAAACCAGATATGAACGTCCACAATGGCAATGTGCCAACTGGCATAGTCCCTCGGCTGCTCTTTTCTAATCCTTTTAAATCTTCACCATGATGGTTCCATTGTGATATATTTAATGACTCCTCCTTCAAAAGCCATGGGCTACATTTTTGTATTGTATCAACAAATGCCCTGACTGTCCTTGATATTTCTGAGATGCCTTCTTTCTCTAACAATTTATTTAACACTCTTTCAGTTTGTTTTTTACTAATTTCTGATCCCGTATTTCTATTATAATACAACCCAACAAGATGACGCCAAACAAAACTGAGACATAATGAATTAAAAAGGGAACAACAAAAAGTCATTATAGCCTTTCTATCCTCCTGACATGTGCATCCGTCCTTTATACCTATCTGTTCCTTAGACGTAAATAGTTTTTTCTCAGATGTGAGTGGTTTTTCTTCCGTCCCACTCATCTCCAGGAACAGGCAACTTAAAACAAAAGTGAAGCAAAACAAAGGAGTCATCTTAAAATGGCTACCCATCCTTTCACCTTGCCCACAGGGGCAAGCAGTTTACCTTATCACTTACCCTCAGTCGTTCCCCATGTGAGCCACCAAATGCTGCAGTCTGGCTGGGCATGATTCAGGAGCCACTTGTCAAAAAAAAAAAAAAAAAAACTAACTTTATTTTTAGAACCACACACGGCAAACAAAACAACTCCTCAGGAAAAACCCTCAGAGCCCAACTGCCACTACTGGCTTCCTTGTAAAGTCTCTCTCACACACACAAGCCTCTCCACCTGCCACAATCCTACTGCTCTTGAGGCCGATTGGCTGGGTGGAGCCAAAAAAGTTCCCCAAGGAGCAGCTCCATGGTCTGAAAGGGCAGGGAAACAGCCCAATGAGCATCACCACAGAGGAGCCAATCAGCTAGATGATGCTGAGGTCGCTGTGAGCCAATAATCAGCCGGCAGCTGGAAATTTGCTGGCAGCTGGAAGTTTGCTGGGGCCCCTTCAGCTGTGGCTCTCAACAAATTTCTGTCTCATTTCTCTGTAGCCTATTCAGCACATGTATTTTTATATGCACATATAGTATCCTATCTGTTATCACATGTACATTTTTGTGAGGTGGCTGACTTGGCAGATACAAATTATGAGAAGAGATCACTCCTCCTAAACATTGTTGGAACTGAAAATTCAAAATATGGGTGAGCTTCCTAGTAGAACAACATTATACATAATTCCATTTTCAGTGAAATAAATATTTTTGCATCTGTGGATGACATATATATTTCATGATGAATTTTGATTGGAATACACACTCTACAAATTTTTCAAAATATGAAATATATGAGTCTTATTATACACTCCTTAAAATCATTCATATTCATGTATGTGGATTTATGATCAACTTTTCACAAGATAATTCTCAGAAATATTCATCAACCTGAAATACATATTTGTTACCTAGTACTGAAAGATAACTTCAGTGGATGGTGCATACAAATCCTAATATTTCTACAGTAATACACAGTTTAATATCAATGCAAGTAGTTTCCTATGGGACATGATGTGTATTTTCCGGTTCATTTTTATTCAACAGTGGCACATTACTATTTTCTCAGTTTATGCACATCATAGGATATATATTTCATCCACAAGTTCACAAATTTATAGGCATTTGTTTCAATTTCAATCACTTCCTGCTTCAGAACACATATATTCCTCCAGATTTTTTGACTGGTCTTTTCATGAGACTTCTTTTCAAACACATTATTTTAGATTTCCATAATCACTTTTGAAGCAAAACTCACACATTCTTCTTGATAAACCATAACCCTAATATTACCGTTAGATTTATGACTGGTTATAATGAATGTATGTATATCAATTTAAGATTTCCTTTACATTTTCAGATATTAATTAAATCAATTATTTAAAGTTGGAACCAGTTACATTATTTGTTCACAGTATGGTCTATTCATGCATTATTTCTATATTCATAGACACATGGTACACCTCTTTGTTCCCCCAATACGAATTTATACGTCTTCAAAATATTGCTCCCAGTAATGGTGGAAGAAATACTCATGTCACCTAATCTACATATACATTTTATCACAGTAACATTCTGGACACAGAAAACAAAGGTCACTCTTATGATTGTACCAAAGCCTAAAAGGAAAGTGAGCATGCATTACTAAAAACATCCATGTCCAGGTTGCCTAATGCTCTCAAATGTAAATCCTATTGTTGACTATATATTTGTTTCTTCCTAAGATTATATATTCAATCTCAAGCCTGTTGAAAATATCTCATCCTATCCCTCACTTTAAACTTTGCCTGATTTCTTAAAGTCTCTATTGACATCTGCTTTCCTACATATTTTCCCCAGTTCTCATTGTGACTGACTCTTCACATGTGCTGATATTTACATTCACTCTCTACTTGAAAACCTATTGCTAGAGAACTTTTTGTCCGAATCCTATACTCATTCTTGTTTCTAAACCTAGCAACTGTCTTCCTAATCCTACGGACTTTCTTTTTTTAATTGGATGTTCTCTTCAACATTCAATCATCCAAGGTACAAGGTCCTATGCCATTGAATATCGATTTATCTGAGACACCTGGGCAGGACATAAGTCAAAGCTAAGTAACCCACTCAAGGGCCCAATGCCCTTCTGGGCTTCAAATTGTACCTAGATTTCTGTTTTCATACTTGTATTTCACCTATATATTCTTGTAAATATCCCAGTCTCCCAATACCATTATTCATCCTTCAGAATGATTCCTAACCAAAATCGAATATGTTATTAACCATAACCATAGACTTTTCCCTCAATCTAACTTTACACGTGAGCTGGGAGAGTGTGATCAGGAAAGTCTCAGTGGAGAAACCCTGCTTTGGGCCATTTGCTTACCTATTGTTCTGTTGCCCAGAATATCAGGAAGTTCTTTGCCTCAGGTCACCCCTTTGTGAAGCCTGAAGAAAGCTGTTTTCAAACGGAAATGAATGAGCATCACTTGTGGCTCTTTGGGTCAAATGAGTTCTTCAAGCCATGAAGAGGTGCTTGGGTTTTCTCATGATGCCAAATCACATAAAGAATCTATACCTATCAGTCAGTAGTAGTCAGTCAATATTGCTCCTAAAAATGGTGGAGAAATACTCATGTCAAATGATCTACATATATATATATATATATATATATATATATATATATATATATATATATATATATATATATATTTAATCACAGAAATATTCTGGGCACAGAATTCAAAGTTCACATTTATGATTGTACCAAAGCCTAAATGGAAAGTGAACATGGATTACTAAAAATATCATGTCCAGGTTGCCTAATGCTCTCAAATGTAAATCCTATTGGTGACTACATATTTGTTTCTTCCTAAGGTAATATATTCAACCTCAACCCTGTTGAAAATGTCTAATCCTATCACTCACTATATACTTTGCCTGATTACCTAATGTCTCTATTTATATCTGCTTTCCTACATATTTTCCCAATTTCATCATTGTGACTGACTCTTCACATGTGCTGACATTTAAATTCATTCTCTAACCGAAAACCTATTGCTAAAGAACTTTTGTTGCAAATTCTACATGCACTCTTCTTCCTAATCCTAACTACTATCTTTCTAATCCTACTGACTATCCCTTTTTGACTGGATGTTCTTTTCTACATTCAATCATCCAAGGTACAAGGTCATATGCCATTGTATATCGATTTATCTGAGACATCTGTTCAGAAGTTAATTCATTGCTAAGTATCCCAAGCAAGGGCCCAATGCCCATCTGGGCTTCAAATCATACTTAGATTTCTGTTTTCATGCATACATTTCACCTCTATATTGTTATAAATATCACAGGTTCCCAATACCATTATTCACCCAGCAAAATGATTCCTAACCCAAATTGAACCTGTTATTAACCCTAACCATACAGTATTCCCTCAATCTTACTTTACAGAAAAGCAGGGAAAGAGTTGGTCTTATAATACTGGAATGTAATGGATCTTCCACCTGGTGATAACCTCAAATGTCCATGGCGAAATGATCCCTGGAGAATATGTAGGCAGCTATGAAGGACCTGAGAGAGCAAAAGGCATCTTCCATGGCAAACGGCTTGGTCAGGATAAAGGTTGTGTCTGAATCAGCTTCTATTCTTAAAGCAGAGAACATGAGCCAACCCAGGCCTGTGTGTAGATCTGTTCCTGGGAGATTATGGTTGATATACAATTCAAACTTGTTAAAGTGTCACAGGAATTAGGGCCAGCCTCCATCTCATGGGAACCTTGGAAGCAACGTTTGGACAAAGTGGTTGCCAAGAGAGTGACCTCATTCAGTTCCTGAAGGAGGAACTAAAAACAGTTCCATCACACTTCAGTGGTGATGGAACTCTCTGAACTTGGGATCCAGGATGCCAGGCACCCATAGCCAGTCCCAGTCCCAGTCCCAGTGGTCTCACTTGTTTGGATTTACAAAGACAGAGTCAGTCTTTCTTGGTACCTACAGATGTGAGGAAGGCCAAATGCAAGAAAGCTCTGAAGCAGAGCTTTTCCTGAGAAAGCAAGTAGAGGCTCCGCTGGCTCCTGACAACTTCACGGAGTTGGCCAAGGAGACCAGATCTAAGACAGGACAGGCCATTTCGGGGGAACATTATTGGCCCACAAGTCAGAGGACACTCCGGATAGTCACAGACCTACCTGGGCGAAGGAGGTGCCTTTTTGTTTGTGGTTATGAGTTTGTGGTCTTGTGTCATGTTCTTAGAATAGGTAGAAAAGTAGGTTTGTTTAGTTTGGAGTGGACTGTTTCTAGTAAGTCGTTTGACAAGGCGAGTGTTTCTATGTCTGTGTATCACATTGTGTCCGGGGTTGTAGACATTAAAAAAAATGCATCAATGGATGTGTCCTATCTAGTAGAAAGCTTCACAGCATTTATCCACCCAAATTGATGAATGGACTGTAGCTTGCCTTATGGATGGGCAACACCTACTATCTTTCTAAGTTCCTGTTTTCTTCCTGAATTCTGGCCACTCTCCAGAATAAGCCCATGGTTTTGTGTCCAAGATATGTACCCCCTCCAAACTCTGTAACATGGCCATGAACTGGATAGCTGAAGTGAATGGCGAGCATCTCAGAAAACTCAGATATCAGTGTGACCAGGAAAGTCTCAGTGGAGAAACCCTGCTTTGGGCCTTTTGCTTACCTATTGTTCTGTTGCAATGAATGTCAGGAAGGTCTTTGACTCAGGCCATCCCTTTGTGAAGCCTGAAGAAAACAGTTTTCAAATGGAAATGAATGGGTATACCTGTGGCTCTTTGCTTAATTGCTTTGGAAAGGGATTGTCTGAATCAGCCCCTTGGCCCTGTGTGAGGCTGTGGCTTAGATTCTCAACACCTGATGGATTTAAAGAAATTTCCCATGTGTGCATCCCAAACCAAAATGGCCAAAAGATCAGTCTTTGGGATGAAGTCTCTCGCCTTCCTCTGTAAGGTTCCTGACCTCCATCAAGTGAGAATAGGGATTCTTTGAGTGAAATAAATTTTTTCAACTTACAGAGGCTAGGCTATAGGTGCTTGGGTTTTCCATGACTCCAATTCAAATAAAGATTCTAAACCCCACGGTCAGTTGGCCTCAAATTGGAGAAGTGGACCTGAATTAATGAGAGAAGTATTTGATTACTCCAGGTTCACAGCAAGTGTCCAGGCTACCCTGACTTTAGGCAAATGAGAGGAAAGGGAACATATTTTGGACACTGTCTTGGTCTGCGCACCTCATGGAAACCTCCAGCCAGTGGTTATGATGAGTGTCTATATAAAAGAAGATGAGGACCATATGGGAGTGTTTTGGTTTTAACTGTGGTCATTTGTGTGGTGGTTGGAAGAGATGACTTTCTTCACCTGGGCTTGAACTCTGGTATGATTCCCCTTAGAGACTGAGTTTTAGAACTGACCTCAGAGAAGTATTGCAATAAATAGTGTTGCAATTTTAGGAGGCCATGCATGAGAATCGCCCTTGGAAAATGAGATCTATTCCCAGGATGGCTTTCCACAGAGCTTGGGAAATCTAAGCCACGATATCCCAATATTTTATTCTTAAAGACTTTGCAGCCATAGTTGAGATTCCAAACACTCATGGACCTCACATTTTAGACCTCAATGGTCCTGGATTCATGTGACCTTTTGGCCACTCTTTGGAAAGGCTTGCCTGTGAGAGTTCTCCAGAGCTTTCATTTAAATGAGCTTCCTCACCATTTAATGGTTCCTGAATGAATTGAAACCCACAGTGCCTCAAATTTCATCTTTGAAAAATGGTGATATAAATACCATGAAACTTTTGAAATTCCCATGACCAGGTGGCACTGGAGAACCTGTGGATGTCCGGTTGCTGATCATGAGTGTACCAGACAGGGCCTTGATTGACTGGGTTTCGTGATAATGGTGTAGAACAGAGATGCCAATAAGTTGGAGCCTGCTGAGTAGTGAGTGTAGAGCAGTGGACTGTAGGTGTGTGAATAAATATTTTTGGTAGGACCACCTGGATCTGCCATTGGCTTCCAAAGACATGTGACTTGCATGGTGCAGGCAGCAGATCCTTATATGTAAAGGCATCTTGTTATATGGAGAGGTTTCAGGGCAATGTTCAGAATCAGGTTGCTATAGTCAAGGGGAAAACTATTTGGAATAGAAGCATGGTTTGTACATTCTCTTGGAGACCTTGACAAACCACACGTGACAGAACTCCCTCCAGCATTTTGTCCCAGTTCAACTCCTTGTATTTCGTGAAGCCAATGTCAAACTCCCAGTGCAGCAGTAAGAAACACCACTAAAAGTGGAGGATGACCAACTGACTTCACAGACAACACGGGGAGACACTTAGCTCCCAGTGGCCACAGTTTACCGACAAAGAGAGAATTCATAACTGCTGTCTCATGTTCATTAGAAAATAAGTAACCATGTCATCCAGGTCACATAAATGCAGACCCAGATTTGATGGGGTCACTACAAATGAAGCTAATTCTCCTAACAATTACATATATTTCATGTGCCCAACCTCAGAGGAAGTTTCTCAAGAAGTCTTTAGGCCAGCACAGCTCCATGTTTGTGGAGTATTTACTCTCTCCCTTACTTTTGGAAACTGTTCTACCACCTCCAGTGTTGTGAACTTCTGAGCATTTTCCATTCCACATATGTATTCACATATTTTCTAACTCCTCTCAACTAATTGTGTCTTACTTGGAGCAATGGTTATGTCAAGGCTTCGTTCTGGATGAGAGTGGGAAGATTTTTGTGTAGCACATGTTTGCATACACATTAGATTCATTTTCCTATTTTCCATTTGAAATACTGAATCCCTGACACTAACCCATACCCTACTAGACTCTGACTACTAATATTAATATAATGGAGAAAAAGAAACCTAACTAAATAGAAATACAGGCCTTTCATAGGAAGCATGGTGTATGCTTGGATTTGCCTTCTGCTTTATCAAGAGTATGTGTTATAAATCTAGTCAAATTTTCATTGTAGTATTTTTTCATTAGCTTTTAAAGTTAACATATATGTAAATTCCTGTCTCTCTTTTTCTGTAGCCTATTGAGTACATGTATTTTTTTAAGCATATATAGTATCCTACCTGGTAACACACGTATATTCTTGTGAGCTCACTGACTTTGGATATAAAAATTGTGAGAAGAGATTACTTCCCCTAAATACTGATGGAACTGAAAATTCAACCTATGGGTGAGCTTCCTAGTGAAAAACATTATACATAAATCCATGTTCAGTAAAATGAATATTTTTGGATATGTGGATGTATTATATTTCGTGATGAATTTCAATTGGCATATATATTGCTAAATATTAATGTGTGTGTGTGTGTGTGTGTGTGTGTATATATATATATATATATATATATATATATATATATATATATATATACTCTCCAGATTTTCCAAAATATGAAATAAGTGTGTCTTATTATACATTCCCTAAATTCATTCATGTTCCTGTATGAGTCAGTCTTTCTTGGTACCTACAGATGTGAGGAAGGCCAAATGCAAGAAAGCTCTGAAGCGGGGCTATTCCTGGGAAAGCAGGTAGTGGCTCACCGCTGGCTCCTGACAACTTCACAGAGTTGGCCAAGGAGACCAGATCTGAGACAGGACAGGCCATTTTGGGGGAACATAGTATGGCCCAAAAGTCAGAGGACACTCCGGATAGTCACAGACCTACTTGGGGGAAGGAGGTGCCTTTGTGGGTGTGGGTGTGGGTTTGTGGTTTTGTCTAATGTTCTGAGAATAGGTAAGAAAGGCGGTTTGTTTAGTTTGGAGTGAACTGATTCTAGTAAGTCGTTTGACACGGCGAGTGTTTCTAGGTCTGTGTATCCCACCGTGTATGTGGTTGTAGACTTTAGAAAACAGAAAGCTTCAATTGATGTGTCCTGTGTAGTAGAAAGCTTCCCAGCATTCATACTTCCCAATTTATGAATGGACTGCGGCTTGCCTTGTCAATGAGCAACCCCTGATATCTTACTAAGTTTCTGGTTTTTTTTCTGAATCCTGGCCACTCTCCAGAATAGGCTCATGATATTGTTTCCAAGATATGTACCACCTCCAAACTCAGTGACATGGCCATGTACTTGATAGCTGAAGGGAATGGCGAGCGTCCCAGAAAACTCAGATATCTGTGATCAGAAAAAGTCTCAGTGGAGAAACACTGCTTTGGGCCTTTTGCTTACCTATTTTTCTGTTGCCCTGAATGTCAGGATGATCTTTGCCTCAGGCCACCCATTGGGAAGCATAAATAAAACAGTTTTCAAATGCAAATGAATGGGCATCACATGTGGCTCTTTGCTTAATTGCTTTGGAAAGGAATGTGTCTGAATCAGGCTATAGGTCCTCTGTGAGGCTGTGGCTTAGATTCTCAGCACCTGATGCATCTAAAGAAAGATCCCATGTGTGCATCATAAACTACATTGGCTAAAAGAGCATTCATTGTGGAAGAATTCTCTCGCCTTTCTCTGTAAGGTTCCTGACCTCCATCAAGTAAGAATACGAACATTTGGTTCAAATAAGATCTTCAAAGCCCTGCAGAAACTAGCCCATAGGTGCTTGGGTTTTCAACTGAATCCAAATCACATGAAGAATCTATACCTGGTGCTGGGGATGTGGCTCACGCCCTAGCGTGCTCGCCTGGCATGCGTGCGGCCCGATTTCGATCCTCAGCACCACATACAGACAAAGATGTTGTGTTCGCCAAATACTAAAAAAGAAAAGTATTAAAATTCTCTCTCTCTCCCCGTCTTTCTCACTCTCTCACTCTTTCTAAAAAAAAAAAAAAAAAAAAAAAAAAGAATCTATACCTGACAGTCAGTAGGCCTCATATTCGAGAAGCAGAGCAGTATTAACAGCAGGCCTATTTGATCATTCCTGGTTCCCAAGATGAGTGTCCAGGCCAACATGTCTTTATGCAAATGAGGGGCAAGGGAGGTTATTTTGGACACTGTCTTGTGCTGCACCCCTCATGGAAAACTCCAGCCAGAGGTTATGATGAGTGTCTGTATGGACGAAGAGGAGGGCCATGTGGGAGTGTTTTGGTTTAAATTGTGGTCATTTGTGTGGCAGTTGGAACAGATGCCTGGGTCCACCTGGACTTGAACTCTGGTGTGATTCCCCTTAGAGAATGAGTTCTGGAACAGACCTCAGAGAAGTACTGGCATAAATTGTGTTGGGATTTTATGAGGCCACGCATGAGAGTCACCCTTGAAAACTGAGATCTTGGCCCAGGGTGGCTTTTCCCAGAGCACTTGGAATCTCAGCCAGGATATCACATGATTTTATTCTGAAAAACTTGGCAGCCATAATTGAGAGTCAAAACACACATGGACATCACATTGTAGACCTCAATAGGCCTGGATTCATGTGACATTTTGGCCACTGTTTGGGAACCTTCCTGTGAGGGTTCTCCAGAGATTTCATTGAAATGAGCTTCCTCACCATTTAATGGTTCCAGAATAAATTGAAACCCACAGTGCCTCCAACTTCCTCCTTGAAAAGTGGCTAGATAAATACCATAAAATTTTTAAAATTCCCATGACCAGGTGGCACTGGAGAATCTTTGGATATTCTGAGGATGATCATGAGTATACCAGTCAGTGCCTTGATTGACTGGTTTTTATGAAGATGGTGCCTAACAGAGATGCCAAGAAGTTGAAGCCTGCTGAGGAGTGGGCATAGAGCAGTGGTGGGCAGGTGTGTGATAAAACATCTGTGGTGGGGCCATGTGGATCTCCCATTGGCTTCCAAATGCCTTGTGACAGACATGGTGCAGCCAGCAGTCCCTTCTATGTAAAGGCATCTTGTTATATGGAGAGGTTTCAGGGCAATGTTTAGAATCGGGTTGCTATGGTCATGGGGGCAAGCTATGTGGAATATAAGCCTGGTTGATGCATTCTTCTGCAGACCCTGACCTACCACAGGTGACAGATCTCCCTCAGGCACTGGGTAACAGTTGAATTCTTTGTATTTCGTGAAGCAAATACAAAAATTCCATTTCAGCAGCAAGAAACACCACAAAAAGTGAAGGATGCCCAAATGGCTTCACAGTCCACATGTGGATACACTTAGCCCCCCGTGGCCACAGTTTACCCTAAAAGAGAGAATTCAACATTGCTGCCTCATGTTCATTGGAAAATAAGAAACCATGATCTCCAAGTCACATAGATGCAGACCCAGATTTGATGGTCTCACTACAAAGAAAGCTAAAATTCCCAACAACAACATATATTTCAAGTGCCCAACGTCAGAGGCAGATTCTCAAGAAGTCTTTAGGCCAGCAGAGCTCCATGGTTGTGGAGTGTTTACCCTGTCCCTTACTTTTGGAATCTCAGAAGGGAGGAAGATACACCAAGCCAATTGACGGCTCCTTTTGAAAAAATTGTACCACCAATGACATCATCAGCAAATATAACCCAACACTACCACAAGTTGCTGCACAAACAGATAGTTTACAATGCATACATGTGAGTTCACAATGTGTCCAGGAAAGTTCTGCAAGCAGTTCAGTGATGGCTATTGCAGAAGCTGTAGATTGGTTTTATCTTTGATTTCACCAGCACTGTGACGAAGATAGAAATTCTGGCAATAATGACTAAAGAAAAAATTATGTAACATTCCAGAAAACACTGAAAGAAAACAATTTTCTTAACAATTTACATTGTCTTGGAGAGAATTATTAAATATAATTAAAAGGAAATGTGAAAGAAAACAAACAGATCTGTTAACCTCCTTTTTTGTTCACATTTTAAAACAATCCTCAACAGCTGTTTACCCAATTTAAATTAAACTGTTTAAATAATGTGAATAAAAAAATATTTGGATCAATTTTTTCATGAGCCCTCATCATATATGATATATGGACATATGAACATTCAAACATATAACACAAAACACAAGTGTGCACACATAATATAATACATACAACACATAACCTAATAGGAAAGGCCTTATAACTTTTTACATGTGAAATCTCCATTGCAATGTTTAAAAACTCTATTGTCAAAAAATAGAACTGATCACCAAAACATTAAACTAGGTATGTATGAGCTCAAAAAAACAAAATAAAATGTGGGAAAAGGCAATAATAAAATAGATATTGAAAAAAGCATCCTGGTTCTATCTTAGATGTAAGGGTAGCCAAACTGGAATTTTGGATATCAGCTGATATGGACTTGAGTCAAATCATCTTCTTTTTGTTCTGTAGAAATCGCTTCAGTTAATCTCTCTGGAATCTAAATCGGCTGTTGTTCTCTCTGTGGAAACACACAAACAGGCCCCTGGCTCCAGACAATCATTGGGTCAGAACCTTGGTTAATCTCTCTGGAATCCAAATCGGCTACTGTTTTTCCTGTGGAAACAGACAAACAGACCCCCGACTCCAGACAATTACTGGGTCAGGACCTTTCCATTGTCCTGTTAGAATATCTTTCCAAAGAACCTTGGGCTTATGCACATTTGTTGGACACATATGCCTTTCCCCAGCAATAAGTCCTGATGAATCCAAATTTTAAAAGTTTAGAATAAAAAGGGTTATTTTAAGTTTGTCTTTGGGGAATATATACCCTTTCCCAATTGCGTCTTTTTTGCTTTAATAAGTACTTTTTAATAGTTTGATGAGCTTTTTCAACTATGCCTTGTCCCTGTGGATTGTATGGGATTAATGTTATATGAGTAATGCCAAATGATGACCAAAATTGTTTAAAAGAGGTAGAAGTATAACCAGGGGCATTATCTGTTTTTAACTGTTTGGGAACGCCCACAGTGGCAAAATTTTGTAAGCAATGAGTGATAATATCTTTAGTTTTTTCTCCGGCATGAAGGGTGCCCATCAAAAATCCAGAAGAAGTATCAACTGTAACATACAAATATTTTAATTTTCCAAATCCTGGCAAGTGTGTGATGTCCATCGGCCAAATATGATTAGGTATCAATCCTCTAGGATTGACTCCAAGATTAACTTGTGGTAAAAAGGTCACACAATTTTGACATTGTTTTATTATTTGTCTAGCTTTTTCCTTAGTTATTTTAGAAGGCTTTTGTAAGGTATTAGCTTTGACATGGAACTTTTTACGAAAATTTATAGCTTCTTCTAGTGTAGAGAAAATATGTATGTCATGTGTACTTTTATTTGCTAAATCATTGCCCAAACTGATGGCTCCAGGCAATCCTGTATGTGCCCTGATATGTCCTATAAAGAATGGATCTTTTCTGTCCCAGATTATACTTTGTATAGTGGAAAGCAAGGAGAAAACAGTAGAGGAATGGGAAATCCTACCAGCATCTTCAAGGCATACTATAGCATTAACTATATGCTGACTATCAAAAATAAATTAAATACAGAATCTTTAAACATCACAAAAGCTTGTAATACTGCATTAAGCTCTACATTTTGAGCTGATTGTTTGGGTACTAGAAATGTAAAAGTTTGATCAGGTGTAACTATTGCTGCTGTACCATTATTTGATCCATCAGTAAATATATTTGGAGCATTCATGATAGGTGTTTTTCTTGTCAATTTTGGAAAAATTACAGGATGCGATGACCAAAAAGACAATAAAGGATTAGATGGTAAGTGATTATGAAATGAAACATTAGATTTGCACATGATTATTGCCCAAGTATTTAACTCATTAACTAACTCATCAATTTGATTCAGAGTATGTGGAGTAATAATTTTATTGGGAGCAATCCCAAGCACTCACTTTGCTGCTTTTATTCCTTTGAGTATTAATTGTCCTATAGCCTCAGGGTACCTAGTAAGAATAGTGTTAGGAGAATAAGATAAATGTATCTATAATAATGGACCTTCTTGCAAAAATACTCCTGTAGGAATATTTTTTGTTGGTAGACAATAAATAATAAAGGCAAACTTATATCAATTCTATCCAATTGCATATTTTCCATATATGTTTCAATGTTTTTTAATGCCTTTCTTGCTTCAGGCGTTAACATGTACCGTTAATTGGGATATGATGGACCTTTTAGGATATCAAATAAATATCCCAACTCTTCTGTTGGTATACCTAGATAAGGCCTTATCCAATTTATGTCTCCTAATAACTTTTGAAAGTCGTTATGTGATTTGAGTTGATCTACTTGTATTTGAATTTTTGGTGGCGGTACATGGTTGAGGATAATAGAACACCTAAATAATTAATTGGACAATTTAATTGTACTTTATCTATTGCTATATCTAGATTATTTTTTAATAAGTTTGTAAGTGTGGCATAACATTCTAGCAATGTGTTTTTAGCTTTGTGTGCTAATAATACATCATCCATATAGTGAAATATTTGTAGTTCAGGATTTTGATTTCTAAGTGGCTTGATTACTTTGTTAAAATAAATTTCACACATTGTTGGGCTGTTAGCCATCCCTTGAGGCAGTACTTTCCATTCATATCTCTGATCAGAACCTTCATGATTCAGTGCAGGGATAGTAAATGCAAAACGTGGACTATCCTCAGGATGAATTGGAATTGAAAAAAAAAAAACCTTTAATATCTATAAGTAATTTTGTTAAACCCTCCTCCTATGGGCAATTCCTTTTAAAATGTCCTGTTTGTTCACAATTGTAGCATGTTCTTGGCCTGGCATCTAATGCCTGTTTTAGTGCAGCTGCCACAATTTGCCCTTCTTCATTAATGTCTCTGGCATTTAAAGCCTGTTTTACTGCAGTTGCCACGACTTGCTCTTGTTCATTAATGTCTCTACATAATTTAATATATGTGTTTAAATCTTCATGTTTCCATGGTCTAATTATATCTCTGCACCAACTATTCGCTTGCTCAAAAGCCAGTTTTTTTAGTAATAGCATTGCTTGTTCTGTTTTCCCAGAACCTCTGGTACCTGTTTGAATAAGCCTATCGACAAATTCAGCATAAAGTTAATTAGCTCCTTGTATTACTTTAGATAATTGACCTTGTAAACCTCCAAGTCCTTGTAAAGTCTTCCATGACTTAATTGCATCTACAGCAATTTATGCACATACACCAGAATCATATGCAATTTGTTGCTGCTGATCCTCATAAGGTCCCTTTCCTAACAACATATCTAGATTTCTCTGAGGATAACCAGCTGCTGCATTTCGCATAGCCGTCTCCTTGCAAAATTCCTCATTGTCAACCTTCCATAACAGGTATTGTCCTCCATTTAGCACAACTTTACACATATTAGCGCAATCCGCTGGCTTCATGTTCAAGTTGTTAATGGTTTCGACCATGCTTACAGTGAAGGGTGCTTGAGGACCATAGGTTGTTACAGCCTCTTTTATCTGCTTCACTGTTTTGAAATTTAAAGCATGGTAAACTCGCTGCCCTCCTACCTCAAATATAGGGCATGTTAATATTTGAGATCTTGTCTCAGGATCCCAACTATCAACTGTGGGGGTTGGGGGCTTCCCAGCATATGGAGGTGGCCTTGTTAGTTGGACACTTACGTCCTCTGGTGATAGAAAAGTATTAGTAGCAGTCTCCTGTAGAGGTGGTTCTGTTGGTTGGACACTTACACCCTCTGGTGATAGAAAGGTGTTAGTAGTAGTCTCCTGTTGTAAATTTCCCCCTGATGGCTTTTACTGTTTTACACTTTCTTTCTCTGTCTGACTAGCTTGAGAGGCCTTCTCTTTTACATGATTTTTTTCCTCTGTCTGACTGGTTCGAGAGACCTTCTCTTTTACTTGAATTTTTTCCTCTGTCTGACTAACTTGAGAGACCTTCTCTTTTACTTGAATCAATATGTCCTCTCCTTCCACTACCATTGTCTGAACTGAAGGCTTTTGACTAAACAAACAAGATACGAAAGTCCACAATGGCAATGTGCCAACTGGCAGAGTCCCTGGGCTTTTCTTTTCTATTCTTTTTAAATCTTCACCATGATGGTTCCATTGTGATATATTTAACAACTCCTCCTTAAAAAGCCATGGGCTACATTTTTGTATTGTATCAACGTATGCCCTGACTGCTCTTAATTTTACTGGGATGCCTCCTTCCTCTAACAATTTACTTAACACTTTTTCAGTTTGTTTTTTTTTTCTAATTTCTGATGCCATATTTCTACTATAATACAACCCAACAAGATAACACCAAACAAAACAGAGATAGAATGAAATAAAAATGGAAAAACAAAATATCATTATAGCCTTTCTCTCTATCTGTTCCTCAGACACAAATAGTTTTTCCTCAGATGTGAGCGGTTTTTCTTCCGTCTCACTCGTCTCCAGGGACAGGCAATTTAAAGCAAATGTGAAGCAAAACAAAAGAGGAATATTAAAATGGCTACCCATCCTCTTGTCCTGCCCTCAGGGGCGAGCAGTTTACCTTATCAGTTACCCTCAGTCGCTCCCCATGCGAGCCACCAAATGCTGCAGTCTGGCTGGGCACAATCAGGAGCCACTTTTCAAAAGAAAGCAAGTTTATTTTTAGAACCACACACGCCAAGCAAAAGAGCCTCTCAGGAAAAACCCTCAGAGCCCCAACTGTCACCACCGGCTTCCCACAAGCCTTTCCCTCCCACACAAGCCTCTCTCCACTTCCCACAATCCTCCTGCTCTTGAGGCCGATTGGCTGGGTCACGTGTGGAGTCAAAAAAGTCCCCCAATGAGCAGCTCTGTGATCTGAAAAGGCAGGGAAGCAGCCCAATGAGCATCACCGCAGAGGAGCCAATCAGCTAGATGTTGCTGGGGCCACTGTGAGCCAAATATCAGCTGGCAGTCTGAAAGGGTGGGGAAACAGCACAATGAGCATCTCCAATGAGCATCACCGCAGAGGAGCCAATCAGCTAGATGTTGCTGGGGCCACTGTGAGCCAATCATCAGCCGGCAGCTGAAAGTTTGCAGGCAGCTGGACGTTTGCTGGGCCTTTTAGGCTGCAACTATGAACAGGAGTTGTATGCACCATTCACTGAAGGTAGTTTTCAGTACTAGGAAACAAATATGTATTTCAGGTGAATGAATATTTCTGACAATAATCTGGTGAAAAGTTGATTATAAATCCACATACTTGAACATGAATGAATTTAGGGAGTGCAAATAAGACATATATATTTCATATTTTGAAAAATCTGTAGAGTGTGTGTGTATACACACACACACACACACACAAACACAGATATTAAAATGTAGCAACATATATGCCAATCGAAATTCACCATGAAATACACATCATTCACAGATCCAAACATATTCAATTTACTTAACAGGGATTTATGTATAATGTTGTTCTACTAGGAGGCTCTCCCATAGTTTGAATTTCAGTTCCAACAGCGTTTACGAGGAGTGATCCCTTCTCAAAATTTGTATCTGCAAAGTCAGCCACCTCACAAGAATGTAGGTGTGATACCAGCTGGGATTCGATATGTGCATATAAAAATACATGTGCTGAATAGGCTACACACAAAGGGAGACAGGAATTCACATATTTGTTAACTTTAAAAACACATGGATATCTATTTCAATTAAAAATAGACTGGATTTATAACACCTAACCATTATCATGCAAAAGGCAAGTTCAAGAATACACCATGCCTCTTCTGAACTGCTTGTATTTCAATTCTGATTTGCTTACTTTTCTGCATCATATTAGAATTAGTAGTCAGAGTGTAGTAGGGTATAAGTTAGTGTCAGGGATTCAGTATTTCAAATGGAAAATTGGAAAATGAATCCAATGTGTATGCAATATGTGTTACACAAATAACTTCCCACTCTAATTCAGAAAATGGCTTGACATAACCTTCGCCCAAAGAAAGACAAAATTAGAGGAGAAGAGTCAGAAAATCTGTAAATACATATATGGAATGGAAAATTCTCAGAAGTTTAAAACTTTTGAGGCTTTAGAGGAGCTTCCAAAACTTAGGGACAGGGTAAAACTCCACAAACATGGAACTCTACTGGCCTAAAGACTTCTGGAGATACTGACAATGAGGTTGGGCACTTGAAATATACGTTGTTGTCAGGAGCTTTAGCTTCCTTTTTAGTGAGAACATCAAAGCTGAGTCTGCATCTATGTGACCTGGAGGACATGGTTTCCTATTTTTCAATGAACATGAGGCAGCAGTGTTGAATTTTCTCTTTGTAGCTAAACTGTGACCACTCAGGGCTAAGTGTCTCCCCATGTGGAATTGAAAGCCATTTGGTCATCCTCCAGTGTTCGTGTTATTTCTTGCTCCTGCACTGGGTGTTTTGTATTTGCTTCAAGGCATATAAGGAGTTCAACTGAGACACAGTCCTGGAGGGTGTCCTGTAATATGTGGGGGGTCAGGGTCTGCAGGAGAATGCAACAACCAGGCTTCTATCCAACATTGCTTGCCCCCTTGATCATAGCAACCAGATTGTGAACATTGCCCTGAAAACTCTCTATGTAACAATATGCCTTTATATACAAGGGTGTGCTGGCTGCACCATGTCATTCACAAGCCATTTGGAGCCAGTGTAAGATCCACATGACCCCACCACAGATGTTTTATCACACACCTGCACACCACTGCTCTAGGCCTACTACTCAGAAAGCTCCAACTTACTGACATCTCAGTTCTAGGCACTGTCTGGTACCCTCATGATCAGCAACAGGACATCCTAAGGTTCTCCAGTTCCACCTGGTCATGGAAATTTCAAAAATGAAGTTTTTGAAATTTCATAAATGAAGTTGAAGGCACTGTGGGTTTCAATTCATTCAGGAACCATTAAATGATGAGGAAGCTCATTTCAATGAAAGCTCTGGAGAACTCTCAGATACAAGGCTTCCCAAAGAGTAGGCAAAAGGTCACATTGTGGTCTACAATGTGAGGTCCATGTGTGTTTTTACTCTCAACTACGGCTGCCAATCTTTCAGAATAAAATCATGGCATATCTTGGATGAGATTCCCAGTGCTCTGTGGAAAGCCCCCCTGGGCGTAGATCTCAGTTTCCAAGGACGACTCTCATGGGTGGACTCCTAAAATCCAAACACAATACATGGCAATACTTCTCTGAGGTCAGTTACAGAACACAGTCTCTAAGGGGAATCACACCTGAGTTCAATCCTAGGTGGACCCAGTCATCTCTTCCAAACGCCAAACAAATGACCACAATTAAAACCAAAACACTCCCACATGGCCCTTATCTTCTTCCAATAGACAAACATAATAACCATTGGCTGGGGGTTTTCATGAGGGGCGCTGTGCAAGACAGTGTCCAAAATAAACTTCCTTGCCCCTCATTTGCCTAAAGTCAGGGTGTCCTGGACACCCTTCCTGTTAACCATGAGTGATCAAATAGGACTGCTGTTAATACTGTTCCAATTCTCCAATTTGAGGCCTACTGGCTCTGGGGTTTAGATTCTTTATGTGAATTGGAGTTATGAGAAAACCCACGCATCTCTGGGCTAGCCTCTGCAGGGCTTTGAAGAACTCATTTGACCGAAAGATCCCGATTCACAATTGATAAAGGTCAGGATCCTTAGAGGAAGGCGAGAGACTTCATCCACAATGACTGCTCTTTTGGCCATTTTGGTTTTGGATACAGAAGAGATTTTTCTTTAGATCCCTCAGGTGCTGAAAATCTAACCACAGCATCACAGAGGGCAAAGAGGCTTATTCAGACCCATCCCATTTCAAAGCAATTAAGCAAAGAGCCACAGGTGATGCCCATTCATTACAATTTGAAAACTGTTTGCTTCAGCCTTCACCAAGGGGTGGCCTGAGGCAAAGACCTTCCTGACATTCAGGGCAACAGAACAATAAGTAAGCAAAAGGCCCAAAGCAGGGTTTCCCACTGAGACTCTTCTGGTCACGCTGGTATCTGAGTTTTCTGAGATGCTCGCCATTTCCTTCAGCTATCCAGTACATGGCCATGTCACAGAGTTTGGTGGTGGTACATATCTTGAACACAAAACCATTTGCCCATTCTAGACAGTGCCCACAATTCAGGAAGAAAACAGAAACTTAAGGAGATAGGAGGTGTTGCCAATCGAAAAGTCAAACCGCAGTCCATTCACAAATTGGGCAGAATGAATGCTGGGAAGCTTTCTACTAGACAGGACACATCCATTGATACATTCTCTTTTCTAATGTCGACAACCACGGACACAGTGGGATACACAGACCTAGAAACACTCGCCTTGTCAAATGACTTACTAGAAATAGTCCACTCCAAACCAAACAAACTGCTTTTCCTATCAATTCTCAGAACATGTGACAAAGCCACAAACACACACCCACACCCACAAAGGCAACTTCTTTACCCAAGAAGGTCTGTGGATATCCGGAGTGTCCTCTGACTGGTTGGCCATTATTTGTTCCCCCAAAATGGCCTGTCCTGTCTCAGATCTGGTCTCCTTGGCCAACACTGTGAAGTTGTCAGGAGCCAGGGGTGAGCCACTACCTGCTTTTTCATGAAAGACCCCTCTCCAGAGCTTTCCTGGCATTTGGCCATCCTCATATCAGTAGGTACCAAAAAAGACTTACTCTGTTCTTGGTAAATCCAAATAAGTTAGCCCACTGGGACTGTGACTGGGACTGTCTCTGGATGCCAGGCTTCTTGGATCCCAAGTTCAGAGAGCTCCATCACCAATAAATTAGTTAGTTCACTTCCTTCAGGTACTGAATTATGACACTGCCTTGGCAACCACTTTGTTTTAACAGTAGCTTCGAAGGGTCTCATGTGATGGAGGCTGCCTCTACTTCCTGTGACAGTTTCACAAGTTAAAATGGTATATCAACCATAGGCACCTGGGAACAGCTCACGATACAAGCCTTGTTTGGTCCGTCTTCTCTACATAAAGAAGAAAGTGGCTGATTCAGACAAATCCCTTCATTCTGAGCAGGTTGTTTGCCATGGAAGATGACTTTTGCTCTCTCAGGTCCTAAATAGCTGCATACATCTTCTCCAGGGATCATTTTTGCATGGACCTTGAGGTTCTCTGGCGGTGGAAGATCCCCTCTATTTCTGTATTGTAAGACAAACTCTGTCCCTGCTCTTCTGTATAGTTAGATTGAGGGAAAAGTGTATGGTAAGGCTTAATAACAGGTTCGATTTGGCTTAGGAATCATTCTGATTGATGAATAATGGTATTGGGTACCTGTGATATTTACAAGAATATACAAGTGAAATATAAGTATGAAAACAGAAATCTAGGTAAGATATGAAGCCCAGAAGAGCATTAGGCCCTTGATTGAGATACTTAGCTTTGAATTTTGTTCTGCACAGATGTGTCAGATAAATCGATATACCATGGCATAGGACCTTGTACCTTGGATGATTGAATGTTGAAGAGAACATCCAGTCAAACAGGGATAGTCAGTATTATTAGAAAGATAGTTGGTAGGTTTAGGAAGAAGGGTGAGTATAGGATTGGCAGCAAAAGTTCTTTAGCAATTGGGTTTCAGATAGAGAGTGAATGTAAAAGTTAGTATATGTGAAGAGTCAGTCACAATGATGAACTGGGGAAAATATATAGGAAAGCAGATATGAATACAGACATTATGAAATCAGGCAAAGTATAAAGTCAGTGATAGGATTAGGCATTTTTAACAGGGTTGTTGTTGAATATATAATCTAAGGAAGAAACAAATATGTACTCAACAATAGGATTGACATTTGAGAGCATTAGGCAACCTGCACATAGATGTTTTTAGTAATCCATGCTCACTTTCCATTTAGGCTTTCGTACAATCAAAGTGTGACCTTTGCTTTTTTGTCGAGAATATTACTGTGATAAAATGTATATGGACATCAGGTGACATGAGTATTTCTTCCACCATTTCTGTGAGCAATATTTTGAAGACGTATAAATAAGTGTTGGGTGTAAAATTAGGTATACCTGGAGTCTTTGGATATAGAGATAATGCATGAATAGACCATCCTGAGAATAAATAATATAACTGGTTCCAACTTTAAATAATTTTTTGAATTGATATCTGAAAATATACAGAAAATCTTATATTGCTATACAATCATTCATTCCATCCTGTTACATTCTAATGGTAATATGAGTGTTATGTTTTATCATGAAGAGTGTGTGAGTTTTGCTTCAAAAGTGATTGTGGAAGTCAAAAATAATGTGTTTGGCAAGAAGTCTCATGAAAAGACCAGTCAAGAGACCTGGAGGAATAAATGTGTTCTGAAGAAGGAATTGATTAAACATGAAAAAAAATTCTTATAAATTTGTGAAACTCTGGATGAAATATATATACTATGAGATATATATATTTGAATATATGTAGAATACATAGGTAAAATATATGTATGAAAACAGAAATCTAAGTAATATTTGAAGCCCAGAAGGGCATTGGTCCCTTGATTGGGACTACTTAGCTTTGAATTACTTTCTGCAAAGTTGTCTCAGATAAATCCATATACAATGACATAGGACCTTGTACCTTGGATGATTGAATGTAGAAGCAAACATCCAGTCAAAAAGGGATAGTTGGTAGTGAAAGTTTAATAAAATAGGTACTTGTCACTTCCTGTGTTTCTGTACGCTTAATAAAACACTGTTGAAATCTTGAGAATTGTTTGCTAATCTTGTTCCCAGAATGTGCTGTCCCCATCTGCCAAACTGCAGATTGTACTCCCTCACCCGGTTAAGCGCTAACCACCCACTGACCCTTACCCATCAATAAACTTCCCTCCCTGCCCTCTCCAAGAAAAGTATATAAGCTCTGCTGAAGCTGTTCTCAGGGCTCTCTGCTCTATTCAAGTGAACTCTGAGCCCCAGCATGCTGGACCCCCAGTAAATCCTTTGCTGTTGCATGTTAAAGTCTCTTGGTTGTCCCTTCCTCTGACACTAGCCCGACATTTACATATGGAGGTTCCACAGAGATCAAGCAGCGGTGGACGAGAGACCCCAATGGACCCCCCTCAGATAAGTAAGGCACCTCTTTCTGGTTTCAGGTTTCAGGTTAGGGTTTGGCAAAATGGCTGTCAATGAAGAGTGTGAGCTCTCTCTGATGGTGGCTGACAGTCGTGTTACAGAACCACAGGCCACGTCCCTGGAGGACGCCTGAGAGGACTCGGGAAATTGAGGAACAATAGTCTCTTTGACTCAGTGATATTTTGTTTCGGATTCAGTATTGCCAGTCCATCGGATTTTGCCGGCTACTCAGTCATGGTCTCAGTGTTGAACGTCCATTGCCTGTCTTTATTGTCTTGTCTTGCCTGTGTCATGTGTCTTGCTTTCACTGTTTGTGTATCTCTCATTATGGAACAGAGCACTTCAATGCCTCTGTCCCTGACCCTTGATCACTATACCAAAGTCCGTTTAAGGGCTCAGAATTTCTTTATTTCAGTAAAGCCCCGGATGTGGCAGACTCTCTGTACCTCAGAATGTCCCACCTTTGGAGTCGAATGGCCCCTAGAAGGATCTTTCTACTTCCCACTAATTTATAATTCAGAGATATTGTCTTTCAGCCGTGGCCAGATAGTCATCTGGATCAACAGCCATATATTTTAATTCAGCAGGACCTCTGCAAATTTCCTCCTCAATGGGTCAAGCCTTTCCTTGCCCCTGCCCCCGCAATGACTCCTTCCCCCAGGAACTCACAAACACTCTGCTCCTCCTCTTCCTCCACACTCTGTTTTCCCTGTGTCACCAGATTTGAGTCTACTGGACTCTCCTCCCCCTCCTTATCCCCTGCCCTCATCCTCTAACCCCCAACACCCTCTAAGTGATACCCCTGCTGCTGACTCAGCCTCTCCTCCATTGAAGGAAGCTAAGCCGGCCCAGCGCCCTCCAGGTAATTCCCCTGCAGCACACACAGCACCTCCTCCCATGGAGGAAGCTGGCCCTGCTAAAGGAATTCGCTGGCGGTGAATGATTGAAAACCCTGGAACTCTTGTGATGCCTCCCCTTCGACCCTATGGACCAATGATTGACAATGGCCATTGGGGGAAAATTCAAGCCTACCAGTATTGGCCGTTCTTCTCTTCAGACCTATGTAACTTAAAAAATTACAATCCCATTTTTTCCGAGGACCCCACCCGGCTCTCAGGTGTGGTTGAGTCATTGATGTTTTCACACCAGCCTACTTCGGATGACAGCCAACAACTGCTAGGGACTTTCTTCATGACAGAGGAAAAAAAAGGAATTCTCCAGGAAGCTAAAAAAAAATCCTTGGACCAGGTGTGCATCCGACACAACTTACCAACATAATCAAAGCCGGCTTTCCCTTGAACCGACCCAACTGGGACCCCAACACCTTTGAAGGTAGGGAGCATCTGTCCACTTATCGCCGGGCTCTAATAGTGGGTCTCCGAGCAGCCGCTAGTGACCAACTAATTTGGCCAAGGTAAGAGAGATTATCAGGGGCCTGATGAATCTCCCTCTATGTTTCTAGAGAGAATTATGGAGGCATATAGGAGCTATAATCCTTTTTATCGTCAGGCAGAGAATCAAAAGGCATCTGTCACGATGGCCTTTATTGGGCAAACTGCCCTGGATATTAAAACAAAGTTACAAAGCTTAGATTGATTACAAGATATGACTTTGAGAGATTTAGTCAGAGAAGCTGAGAAGGTATACTATAAGAGAGAAACTGAGGAAGAGAAGGGAGCAAATGGAGGATAAAGGAAACAAAAGGCAGAGTAAGGCGTTGACTAAGGTCCAGGTCACAACAACAAATAGGCCAAAAATTAAGAAACAGGGAGACAAGAAGGTATACGTTGGCCCACGACAGAGGCCACCCTTGGCCTCAGATCAATGTGCCTACTCAAACAAAAAGGACACTGGGCCAAAATTGACATAGAAAGCGACAGCCACGCCAGCCAGCCATTCTGACTCTGGAGGATGACTAAGAAAGTCGGGGCTCAGATCCCCTCCCCGAGCTCAGAGTAACTTTTGAAGTGGAGGGGACCCCAGTAAACTTTGAAGTGGATACAGGGGCAATATACTCAGCCCATAAGGCCACATTGGGCCCTCTATCAAATAAAAAATCTATTTCAAGGGGCTAATGGCAGTAAATATCGGGCTTGGACAACTAAGAGGACCATGGACCTGGGAAAAGGAAAAATCCATCACTCCTTCCTAGTAGTCCCAGAATGCCTGGCCCCATTGATCGGCGGAGATCTGCTCACCAAGCTCTGGGCCAAAATAAATTTTAACCCTGAAGGCCCTTAAGTGGAATTTCTAAATCTTTCAGTAAAAACTCCAAGAGCCACGGCTCTAACTATGTCAGTAGAAAATGTACATCAACTCACTCACCTTGGTTCAAAGAAACTGCAGGCATTCCTGAAGGATCAAGAACAGAGTTTTCCACTAACAGACTCACAGTGAAGAAAATAACTGAATGGGTAACAAAAGCCTGTCGGGTTCATCAATTGGTAAATGCTTACCCTTCCAAGCTTCCTGTATGAAAGCACATACGAGGAACCAAACCAGGACAATACTGGGAAGTGGACATTACTGAAATAAAGCCAGCAACGTATGGACTTAAATATCTCCTAGTCTTTGTAGATACATTTTCAGGATGCATTGAAGCCTTCCCCACAAAAAAAAAGAAAAAAAAAGAAAAGAAATAGCGCAAATTTTGGTCAAGAATATCCTAGAAGATATTTTTCCAAGATACAGCCTGCCTAAGTTAATAGGGTCTGATAATGGACCGGCGTTCATGGCCCAGGTAAGTCAGGGGTTAGCCAGGACCCTGGGGATTAATTGGAAGTTACATTGTGCTTATAGACCCCAGAGTTTAGGACAGGTAGAAAGAATGAACCAAACCATTAAACAGACCTTAACAAAATTAAGCTTAGAGACCGGAATAAAAGATTGTACTATGCTCCTGCCTTATGCACTGTTAAATGAAGAAAATACTCACTCTGATTTTAGTGTAACCTCACCCCCTATGAAATTCTCTATGGTGCCCCTCCTCCAGTAAGGGACCTAAAACCAACTCTAAGACCTTACAATCCCTTCCACACCAGCTTGCTTGACAGACTTAAAGCTCTTGAAAGAATTCAGTGACACCTGTGAAAACAGCTGGCCACTGCCTACCAAACTGGGGACGAGGGGACTCCACATCGATATCAAGTAAGAGACTTTGTCTTCGTAAGACGACATCAGGTGACATTGCTGGAACCCCGCTGGAAAGGACCATTCCAGGTGCTACTTATAACACCTACACTGGTAAAGGTAGATGGAATCACTTCCTGGATCCATGCCTCTCATCTCAAGCCTGCGCCCTGTCCAGACATTGACTGAAAACTGGAATTGGCTGGAAACTGGAAAAGACTGGTAACCCTTTCAAATTGCACATTCGCCATGTGGTAAGGCTATAGACTCTCCCCTTGACCACCAGTATTTCTAACCCTCATCACCCCTTTCAGCAGCGATGGCTGATCACAAATCCTACTGGACAAGAAGTTTAATCAATCTTGCATACAGCCCCCTTAGGGACCTGGTGGCCATCTCTCCACCCAGACATTTGTCAGCTGGCTATATGTCTTTCCTATTCAGATATCCCTGAAGAAGAGGATCCCACTAAAATTCCATTAAATTCCTTCCGTATCATATGTAATGGAAACAAACATTATGGATGTAGGGACACGTGAGCCAGATGCAGGTCGGCTAGCCTAGATTACTATGTTTGCCCGGTGAACTATCAAAGCCACAAACAGCCATGGCTGTGTGTGGGAAAAGCCGACTTCTTCTGTAATCAAGGGGATGTGAGCATACAGGGGCTGCACGATGGAACCCAAACTCCTAATCAAATTCAGTACACAGCATTGGCCATATTACCAATAAGATAACCTAAATCGATGGCCCCCAGAGGGGTCTCTAGATCCTCAAATTCTGTGGAACCTTTTTAACTTTGGGAAGGGCTCAAAGGCGTGAAAAGAGATTCCCCTATGTGGAGGCCTTTTCTGTCCTTCGCTCACATCCTGAACTATGCTTCTCCAATAGATCCTCACCCTCAGCCTTCTGCTCTAGTCTCTCTGCTGTCACTCCCACCTCAACAACCTGATTTCTCCCATCCCGTTACTAGATCAACAACCCAAACATCCGCCGGTTCTCAGACCATTGCCCCCTTGCTGAGGTAGCAGGTACTTAGTTACCACTCTACCCACTCACTGCTCTCTTCTCCTGTCAGCACCTATACGGGGTTTCACCAGGTCCTTTTACCAGCTAACCTAAAGCTCAAAACAGCTGAGAAGACCCCTATCCAAGATGTAATAAAAATGGTCTTTAAAGTTGCTTTGTCATCACTGAAAACAGGTTACTAAGAATTTAAAGTCCCTCACAGGCTTTTTGGATACACACTCCCATCTTCCCCTCTTTTCTACCTGTTCTACTGCTCAAGTTTTTGTTGCTAGAAAATCCCAAACCCCTTTCCCATTATTCTTTTACATCTCTCCGTACTCATTCTCAGATCCTCGGAACTGCTCTAAGTCCCGCCTTCCCTCTCTTTCCCCTCTGTTCCACACCCACAGAAAAGTCTTAACTGATCTTCTCCAGATGTCTTCACCATGGCTGACTTTAGGACGTTCAGCAAAAGAGTCCCTATAAAAGAGTTCAGTGTAGACAAACTTCCTGTTTTCATGTGGCCCTGTTCTACTTGGCCACTGGCTAAAACAATCAGTACTTGTAAGCTAGACACCCCCTTACTAGTTTTTCACAAAATATGTGAACAAGGCCTCTGACTTTGAGCTGGGGCTTCAAAGAGATGGCTACATTTCTATGATAAAGAAGTTACCAACTGGCTCCATGGTAATAGCTGGCAAGCGGAAAAAAGAAAGGGATGAAATATCTCTCCCCCTCCCAGGTGTCCTTGAAAAGTTAATTTGCTCAGAACAGAGGAAAAAAACATTAAAAAACTGCTTTTTGTGAATTTCTGCTGACTGTGAACTTCTGAGCACATTCCCTTACATGTTGGGTACAAAATTCTGAAACTTCCTAAACTTGGGGTTCATGGGATTAATTGATTACAACAGAAGCAATGCCCTCTGAATCCGTTTGCAACCAAATAGGACTGTTTCCCTAGCTTTGGTGCTATCTTAGGTGCCTTGTCTTGACTGTTCCTACAACAGTATAATTCTATATACTTAAACATTTTTATGTTTTCATTAAATGGTCAACAGTGGTGATTAAATGTGTAATGGTGCAGAGGTTACCCAGAGTGCTCTATCATGATGCAGGTTCATTTGAAGATCAAACAGGGGGGCATACAAGCCGGTTCCACAGGGAACATATATCCCTCACTTCAGCCATCCTATTAGGAATACGAGTTGCTGCAGGGGAGGTCACAGGAACCACTGCCTTGGTCCATGGTACACAGCAAAATACCCAATTAGAAGCAGCAATAGACCAAAACTTAAAGATATTAGAAACCTCCATCACAGCTTTGTGGGAATCTTTAACCTCTCTCTCTGATGTTGTTTCATACAACAATCGAGGGTTGGACCTCCTCTTCATGAGAGAATGGTGCCTTTGTGCTGCATTGAGGGAAGAATGTTATTTTTATGGCAACAATACTGGAGTTGTAAAAAATTTATGAGTAAAATAAAAGGATGCCTTGAAGAGTGTCAACGAAAGAGAGAGGCCCAAAAAGGGTGGTTTGAGTCTTGGTTCACACAGTCCCCCTGGTTAACTATACGTTTATCAACCTTGGCCAGTCCAATAATAATACTCACATTCTTGCTAACTATAAAACCCTGTTTGCTCAACCATGTATTTTCATTTCTCCAAGCTCAAATTAGACAAGTTAAAGTTATGGTAATACCCCACTAGCAGACATAGAATGTGACACCACTCCAATGATCACTTTTATGATTAAAAGTAGCCAGAAGAAGACGTGGGGAATGAAAGGTTAATAAAATGGTACTTGTCACTTCCTCTTTTTCTGTATGCTTAACAAAACACTGTTGAAATCTTGAGAACTGTTTGCTAATCTTGTTCCCAGAATGTGCTGTCTCCAACTTCCAAAATATATAATGTACTCCCTCTCCCGGTTGCATGCAAACTGCCCACTCGCCCTGACCCATCAATAAAGTTCCCTCCCTGCCCTCTACAAGGAAAACACATAAGCTCTGCTTAAGATGTCCTCAGGGCTCTCTGCTCGATTCAAGGGAGCTCTGAGCCCCAGCATGCTGGACCCCCAATAAACCCTTTGCTGTTCCATGAGACAGTCTCTTGGTGGTCTCTTCCTCCAACGCTCACCTGAACATTACTTGGATGATTGAATGTAGAAGAGAACATCCAGTCAAAAAGGGATAGTCGGTAGGATTAGGAAGATAGTCAGTATGTTTAGGAAGGAGAGTGAGTATAGGATTTGGAACAAAAGTTTTTTAGCAATAGGGTTTTGGTTAGAGAGTGAATGTAAATGTGAGCACATATGAACCATCACAATGATGAACTGGGGAAAATATGTAGGAAAGCAGATATCAATAGAGACATTACGAAATCAGGCAAAGTATAAAGTGTGTGATAGAATTAGGCATTTTCAACAGGGTTGATTTTGGATATATTATCTTAGGAAGAAACGAATATATTGTCACAAATAGGATTGACTTTTGAGAGCATTAGGCAACCTGGACATGGATGTTTTTAGTAATCCATGTTCACTTTACATTTAGGCTTTGGTAGAAACATAAGTGTGACCTTTTCTTTTTGTGTCCAGAATATTACTGGGTTAAATTGTATATGTAGATCAGGTGACATGAATATTTCTTCCACCATTTCTGGGAGCCATAATTTGAATACGTATAAATTAGTATTGAGTTTACAATGAGGTGTACCCTGTGTCTATGAATATAGAGACAATGCATGAATAGACTATACTGTGAATAAATAATATAACTGGTTCCACTTTAAATAATGGATTGATTTGATATCTGAAAATATATAAGAAATCTTATATTGATATACAATCATTCATTCCATCCAGTTATACATCTAATGGTAATATTAGGGTTATGGTTTATCATGAACGGTGTGTGAGTTTTGCTTCAAAAGGGATTATGGAAATCGAAAATAATGGGTTTGGTAAGAAGTCTCATGAAAAGACCAGTCAAGAAACATGGAGGAATACATGTGTTCTGAAACAGAAAATTATTGAAAGTGAAACACATACCCATAATTTTGCTAACTTGTGGATGAAATATATACTCTATTATGTGCATTACCTGAAGAAATAGTAATGTACCAGTGGCGAATAAGAATGAACATGAAAATACACATCATGTCCCATATGAATCTACTTGCATTAATGAGAAACTGGGTCAATTATTCTGGAAATATTAGGATATGTATGCACCATTCACTGAAGTTAGTTTTCACTACTAGGAAGCAAATATGTATTTCAGGTGGATGAATATTTCAGAGAATAACCTTTTGAAATGTTGACTATAAATCCACATACATGAATATGAAAAAATTTAGGGAGTGTATAATAAGGCATTTATATTTTATATTTTAAAAAAATCTGGAGTGTGTATATATACACACAGAGAGAGAGAGAGACATTAAAAAGTAGCAATATATATGCCAATCGAAATTCAAAATGATATATATATCTTACACAGATAGAAAAATATTCAATTTACTGAACATGGATTTATGTATAATATTGTTCAACTAGGAGGCTCACACATAGGATGAATTTTCAAATCCCATAGCGTTTAGGTGGAGTGATCACTTCTCATCATTTGTATCTGTCAAGTCAGACACCTCACAAGAACGTATGTTTGATACCAGGTAGTATTCTATATGTGCATATAAAAATAGATGTGCTCAATTGGTTACATAAAATGGGAGAGAGGAATTCACATATTTGTTAAATTTAAAAATACATGGAGAACTATTTCAATTTAAATCGACTAGATTTATAGCACCTACATTTTGTCATGCAAAAGCCATGTCCAACTATACACCATGCCTCCTCTGAACTGCTTGTATTTATATTCTGTTTGGGTTATTTTTCTCCATCTTATTAGGATTAGTAGTCAGAGAGAAGTAGGGTATGGGTTAGTGTCACGGATTCAGTATTTCAAATGGAAAATAGGAAAATAAATCCAATGTGTATGCAAATATGTGCCACAAAAAATATCCCCACTCTCATCCAGAAAAATGCCTTGAAATTATCTTCGCCCCAGGTAAAACACAATTAGAAAAGAAGAGTTAGAAAATCTGTGAATACATATGTGGAATGGAAAATGCTCAGGAGTTCACAACCTTGGAGGTGGTAGAGGAGTTTCCAAAAGTAAGGGACAGTGTAAACACTCCACAATCATGGAGCTATGCTGGCCTAAAGACTTCTTGAGAAACTGCCTCTGAGTTTGGGCATTTGAAATATATGTTGTTGTCAGGAGCTTTAGCTTCCTTTGAAGTGAGACCATCAAACCTGGGTCAGTATGTATGTGACCTGGAGGACATGGTTTCTTATTTTCCGATGAACATGAGGCAGCAGTGCTGAAGTCTCTTTGTAGGTAAACTGTGGCCTCTTCGGGCAAAGTGACTCCCCGTGTGGACTTTGAAGCCATTTGGTCATCCTCCACTTTTCGTGGTGTTTTTTGCTGCTGCACTGGGAGTTTGGTATTTGATTCATGACATACAAGGAGTTCAACTGGGACACAGTGCATGAGGGAGTCTTGTAACGTGTGGTGGGTCAGGCTCTGCAGGAGAATGCACCAACTGGGCTTCTATCCCACATTGCTTGCCGCCTTGACCATAGCAACCTAATTCTGAACATTGCCCTGAAAACTCTGCATATAACAAGATGCCTTTTCATATAATGGTCTCCTGGCTGCATCAAGTCAGTCACAAGCCATTTGGACGCCAATGGCAGATCCACATGGCCACATCACAGATGTATTATCACACACCTGCCTACCACTGCTCTAGGCCCACTACTCAGCAGGCTCCAACTTACTGGCATCTCTGTTCTACACCATTTTCATGAAACCCAGTCAATCAAGGCACTGTCTGTTACACTCATGATCAGCAACAGGACATCCAATGGTTCTCTAGTGCCATCTGGTCATTGGGAATTTCAAAAATTTCATGGTGTTTATCTTTCCATTTTTCAAGAATGAAGTTGGAGGCACTTTGGGGTTTCCATTCATCCAGGAACCATTACATGGGGAGGAAGCTCATTTCAATGAAAGCTCTGAGGAACTCTAACAGGCAAGGCTTCCCAAACACTGGCCAAAAGGTCACATGAAGCCAGGCCCATTGAGGTCTACAACGTGAGGTCCATGTGTCTTTTGACTCTAACTATGGCTGCCAAGTTTTTCAGAATAAAATCATGTGATATCCTTGCTGAGATTTTCAGCTCTCTGTGGAAAGCCATCCTGGGCCTAGATCTCAGGTTTCAAGGGCAACTCTCATGTGTGGCCTCCTACAATGCCAACACAATTAATGGCAATACTTCTCTGAGGTCAGTTCCAGAACTCAGTCTCCAAGGAGAATCACACCAGAGTTCAAGCTCATGTGGACCCTGTCATCTCTTCCAACCGCCACACAAATGACCACAATTAAAACCAAAACATTCCCACATGGCCCTCATCTTCATCCATATAGGCACTCATCATAAACTCTGGCTGGAGGTTTCCATGAGGGATGCAGCCCAAGACAGTGTCCAAAATATCCACCATTGCCCCTCATTTGTCTAAATTTAGGGTGGTCTGGAAACCCTTTCTGTGAACCAAGAGTGATCAAATAGGCGTGCCGTTAATACTGCTCTGCTTCTCCAATTTGAGGCCTACTGACTGTCAGGTATAGATTGCTTATGTGATTTGGCATCATGAGAGAAACCAAGCACTTATGCAGGACTTTGAATAACTCATTTGACCTATAGGAATCCTATTCTCACTTGATGGACGTCAGGAACCTAACAGAGGAAGGCAAGAGACTTCATCCACAATGACTGATCCTTTTGCCATTTTGGTTTTGGATGCACACATGGGATCTTCTTTAGATTTATCACGAGCTGAGAATCTTAGCCACAGCCTCAACCAGGGCCTAGTGTCTGATTAAGACACATCCCTTTCCAAAGAAATTAAGCAAAGAGCCACAGGTGATGCCCATTCATTTTCATTTGAAAACTGTTTCTTCAGGCTTCAAAAAGGGGTGGCCTGAAACAAAGACCTTCCTGACATTCAAGGCAACAGAACCATAGGTAAGCAAATGGCCCAAAGCAGGGTTTCTCCAATGAGACTTTACTGGTCACACTAATATCTGAGATGTTCCCATTCCCTTCAGCTATCAAGAACATGGCCATGTCACAGAGCATGGAGGTTGTACATATCTTGGACAATAAATCATGAGCTCATTCCGGAGAGTGGCCAGAATTCAGGAAGAAAACCGGAACTTAGGAAGTTAGTAGTTGTTTCCTATCCATAAGACAAGCCACAGTCTATTCATCACTTATGAACGATGAATGCTGGGAAGCTTTCTACTAGACAGGACACCTCCATTGATGCATTCTGTTTTCTAATGTCTAAAACCACGGACACAGTGGATACACAGACATAGAAACACTTGCCTTGTCAAAAGAGTTACTATCAACAGTAGACTCCAAAGCAAACGAACCACCTTTTTTACCTATTCGCAGAATATGAGACAAAACCACAAACTCACACCCACACACATAAAGTCACCTCATTCCCAAAAGTGGATCTGTGACTATCTGGAGTGTCCTCTGACTGGTGGGCCATACTATGTTCCTCTCGAAATGGCCTTTCCTCTCTCAGATTTTGTCTCCTTGGCCAACTCTGTGATGCTTTGAGGAGCCAACCGTTAGCCACTACCTGCTATCTCAGGAAAGGCCTCTCTTCAGAGCTCAATTGGCATTTGGCCATCCTCAAATCAGTAGGTACCAAGAAGGTCTGAATCTGTACTTGGTAAATAAAAACAAGTGAGCCCACTGGGACTGGGACTGGGACTGGCTCTCGGTGCCTGGCTTCTTGCATCACAATTTCAGAGAGTTCCATCACCAAGGAAGTTAGCTAGGACACTTCCTTCAGGAACTGAATGAGGTCACTGCCTTGGCAACAACTTTGTCCTAACCGTTGCTTTCAAGGGTTCCATGAGATGGAGGCTGCTCCTACTTTGTGTGACAATTTGACTTGTTACAGTGGTATATCAAAATAGGCACCTGGGAACAGCTCTCCACGCAGGCCTGCTTAGGTCCATCTTCTCTACATTAAGAAGAGAAAGGCTGATGCATACACATCCCTTCGTCCTGTTCAGGTTGTTTGCCATGAAGATGGATTTTGCTCTCTCAGATCCTTCATAGCTGCCTACATCTTCTCCAGGGATCATTTCTGCATCGAACTTTGAGGTTCTCAGCAGTTGAAAGATACCCTACATTCCTGTATTGTAAGGCGAACTCTGTCCCTGCTCTTTTGTAATTTTAGATTGAAGCAACAGTGTATGGTTAGGGTTAATAACAGGTTCGATTTGGGCAAGGAATCATTATGCGGGATGAATAATGGTATTGGGAACCTGCAATACTTATAGGAATATAGAGATGAAATATAAGTATGAAAACAGAAATCTAGGTAAGATTTGAAGCTCAGAAATGCATTGGGCAACTGATTGCGATACGTAGCTTTGAATTACGTTCTAGATACATGTTTCAGAAAAATCGATATACAATGGCATAGGATCTTGTACCTTGGATGATTGAATGTAGTAGAGAACATCTACTCAAAAAGGGATAGTCGATAGGATCAGGAACATAGTCAGTATGTTTCGGAAGAAGAGTGAGTATAGGATTTGGACCAAAGTTCATAAGCAATAGGGTTTCGGTTAGAGAGTGAATGTCAATGTCAGCACATGTGAAGGGTCAGTCACAATGTTGAACTGGAGAAAATATGTAGGAAAGTAGATATCAATAGAGACATTAGGAAATCAGGCAAAGTACAAAGTGAGTGAAAAAATTAGACATTTTCAATGGTATTGAGGTTGAATATATAATCTTAGGAAGAAACAAATATGTAGTCACCAACAGGATGATCATTTGAGAGCATTAGGCAACCTGGACATGGATGTTTTTAGTAATCCATGTTCAGTTTCCGTTTAGGCTTTGTTACAGTCATACGTGTGACTTTTGCATTTTGTGTCCAGAATACTACTGTGATAACATGCATATGTAGATCAGGTGACATGAGTATTTCTTCCACCATTTCTGGGAGCAATATTTTGAAGATGTATAAATTAGTATTGGGGGTACAAAGAGGTGTAACCTGTGTCTATGAATATAGAGATAATGCATGAATAGACCATACTGTGAATAGATAATATAACTGGTTCCACTTTACAAAATGTATTGAATTGATATCTGAAAATATATAAGAAATCTTATATTAATATAAAATCATTCATTCCAACCAGTTATACATCTAATAGTGATATTATAGTTATGATTTATCATGCAGTGTGTGTCCCTTTTGCTTCAAAAGTGATAAAGGAATTCGAAAATAATGTATTTGGAAAGAAATCTCATGAAAAGATCAGTCAAGAAACATGGAGGAATCCATGTGTTCTAAAGCAGGAAGTGATTGAAAGTGAAACAAATGCCTATAAATTTGCTAACCTGTGGAGGAAATATATATCCTATGATGTGCATAAACTGAAGAAATTGTAATGTCCCAGTGTTGAATAAAAATGAACATCGATAAACACATCATGTCCCATAGGCATCTACTTGCATTGATGATAAACTGTGTCAGTTACTATAGAAATATTAGGATTTGTATGCACCATTCACTGAAGTTAGTTTTCAGTACTAGGAAACAAATATGTATTTCAGGTGGATGAAATTTTTTTAGAATAATCTTGTGAAAAGTTGATTATAAATCCACATTCATGAACATGAATAAAATTAGGGAGTGTATATAAGACACATATATTTCATATTTTGAAAAATAGAAGGAGAGAGTGTATATATATATATATATATACACACACACACAGACACACACACATACACACCCAGAAACATTAAAAATAGCAATATATGCCAATCAAAATTCACCATGAAATATATATCATCCACAGATCCAAAAATATTCATTGTACTGAACATGGATTTGTGTATAATTTTGTTCAACTAGGAAGCTCACCCATAGGTTGAATTTTCAGTTCCAACGACATTTAGAAGGAGTGATCTTTTCTCTCAATTTGTATCTGCCAAGTTAGCCACCTCACAAGAATGTACGTGTAGTACCAGGTAGGATTCTCTATGTGTATATAAAAATATATTTGCTGAGTAGGCTACAGAGAAAGAGAGACAAGAATTCACATATTTGTTATCTTTAAAACCACATGGACAACTATTGCAACAAAAAATTGTCTAGATTTATAACCCCTAACCTTTAAAATGCAAAAGGCAAGTCCAACTATACACCATGCCTCCTCTGAACTGCTTGTATTTCTATTATGTTTGGGTTATTTTTCTGCCTCATATTAGGATTAGTAGTCAGAGACTAGTAGGGTGTGGTTTAGTGTCAGAGATAAAGTATTTGAAATGGAAAATTGGAAAATGAATCCAATATGTATGCAAATATGTCCTACACAAAAGTCTTCCCACTCTCATCCAGATAAATCCTTTGACATTACCTTCACCCCATGTAAGATGCAATTCGAAGAGAAGAGTTAGAAAATCTGTGAATACATATCTGGAATGGAAAATGCACAGGAGTTCACAACCTTGGAGGTGGTAGAGGAGTTTCCAAAAGTAAGTGACTGTGTAAACACTCCACAAACATGGAACTCTGCTGGCCAATAGCCTTCTTGTAAAACTGCCACTGAGTTTGGACACTTGAAATATATCTTGTTGTCTGGAGCTTTAGCTTCATTTCTGGTGAGACCATCAAACCTGGATCTGCATCTATGTGACCTGGAGGACATCGTTTCTTATTTTCCATTGAACATGTGGTACCAGTGTTGATTTCTCTCTTTGTTGGTAAACTGTGGCCACTGGAAGCTTATTGTCTCCCTGAGTGGACTGTGAAGCCATTTGGTCATCCTGCCCTTTTTGTGGTGTTTCTTTCTTTTTTTTTAATTTTTTTTTTATTGGTTGTTCAAAACCCTACAAAGCTCTTGACATATCAAATTTCATACATTAGCATACATTAGCTTCAAGTGAGTTATGAACTCCCTTTTTTGCCCCAAGTACAGATTGCAGAATCACATGGGTTACACATCCACATTTTTACATAATACCATAATAGTAACTGTTGTATTCTGCTACATTTCCTATCCTCTACTATCCCCCCTCCCCTCCCCTCCCATCTTCTCTCTCTACCCCTTCTACTGTAATTCATTTCTCACCTTGTTTATTTTCCCATTCCACTTACAACCTCTTATATGTAATTTAGTATAACAATGAGGGTCTCCCTCCGTTTCCATGCAATTCCCCTTTTCTCTCCCTTTCCCTCCCACCTCATGTCTCTGTTTAATGTTAATCTTTTCTTCCTGCTCTTCCTCCCTGCTTTATTCTTAGTTGCTCTCATTATATCAAAGATGACATTTGGTATTTGTTTTTTAGGGATTGGCTAGCTTCACTAAGCATAATCTGCTCTAGTGCCATCCATTTCCCTGCAAATTCCAAGATTTTGTCATTTTTTAGTGCTGCGTAATACTCCATGGTGTATAGATGCCACATTTTTTTAATCCATTCATGCATTGAAGGGCATCTGGGTTGGTTCCACAATCTAGCTATTGTAAATTGTGCTGCTATGAACATCGATGTGGCAGTATCCCTGTAATACGCTCTTTTAAGGTCTTCAGGGAATAGTCCGAGAAGGGCAATAGCTGGGTCAAATGGTGGTTCCATTCCCAGCTTTCCCAGGAATCTCCATACTGCTTTCCAAATTGGCCGCACCAATTTGCAGCCCCACCAGCAATGTACAAGAGAACCCTTTTCTCACTCCAGTAAGATTGGCAGCCATTATGAAATCAAACAACAACAAGTGCTGGCGAGGTTGTGGTGTTTCTTGATGCTGCAATGGGAGGTTGGTATTTGCTTCATGAAATACAAGGAGTTCAACTAGGATATAGGGCTGGAGGGAGTTCTGTCACGTGTGTTGGGTCAGGGTGTGCAGGAGAATTCACCAACCAGGGTTCTATCCCACATAACTTGCCCCCTTGACCATAGCAACTTGATTGTGAACATTGCCCTGAAACCTCTCCATATAACAAGATGCCTTTTCATATAATGGTCTGCTGGCTGTACCAAGTCAGTCACAAGCTATTTGGAAGCCAATGGCAGATCCACATGGCGACACCACAGTTGTATTATCACACACCTGCCCACCACTGCTCTAGGCCCACTACTCAGCAGGCTCCAACTTACTGGCATCTCTGTTCTGCACCATTTTCATGAAACCCAGTCAATCAAGGCAAGATCTGTAACACAACAATAAAGCCACTGTCTGCAACAGAACATCCAATGGTTCTCCAGTGCCACTTGGTCATTGGGAATTTCAAAAATATCATGGTATTTATCTATCCATTTTTCAAGAATGAAGTTGGAGGCACTTTGGGGTTTCCATTCTTCAAGGAACCATTACATGGGGAGGAAGCTCATTTCAATGAAAGCTCTGAGGAACTCTAACAGGCAAGGCTTCCCAAACACTGGCCAAAAGGTCACATGAAGCAAGGCCTATGGAGGTCTACAACGGGAGGTCCATGTGTCTTTTGACTCTTAACTATGGCTGCCAAGTTTTTCAGAATAAAATTATGCGATATTCTTGCTGAGATTTTCAGTTCTCTGAGGAAAGCCATCCTGGGCCTAGATCTCAGGTTTCAAAGGCAACTCTCATGTGTGGCCTCCTACAATGCCAACACAATTAATGGCAATACTTCTCTGAGGTCAGTTCCAGAACTCAGTCTCTAAGAGGAATCACACCTGAGTTCAAGACCATGTGGACCCTGTCAACTCTTCCAACCGCCACACAAATGACCATAATTAAAACCAAAACATTCCCACATGGCCCTCATCTTCAGCCGTATAGACACTCATCATAAACTCTAGCTGGAGGTTTCCATGAGGGGCGCAGCCAAAGACAATGTCCCAAATATGCACCCTTGCCCCTCATTTGTCTAAATTCAGTGTGGCCTGGACACCCTTCCTTTGAACCAGGAGTGATCAAATAGGCCTGCTGTTAATGCTGCTCTGCTTCTCCAATTTGAGGCCTACTGACAGTCAGGTATAGATTCATTATGTGATTTGGCATCATGAGAGAACCCAAGTACTTCTGCAGGATTTGAATAACTCATTTGACCCATAGGAATCCTATTCTCACTTGATGGAGTTCCGGAACCTATCAGAGGAAGGCAAGAGACTTCATCTACAATGACTGATCTTTTTGCCATTTTGGTTTTGGATGCACACATGGGATCTTCTTTACATCTATCAGGAGCTGAGAATCTTAGCCACAGCCTCAAACAGGGCCTAGTGTCTGATTAAGACACCATCCTTTTCAAAGCAATTAAGCAAAGAGCCACAGGAGATGCCCATTCATTTTCATTTGAAAACTGTTTCTTCAGGCTTCACAAAAGGGTGGCCTGAGGCAAAGACCTTCCTGACATTCAAGGCAATAGAACCATAGTTAAGCAAATGGACCAAAGCAGGGTTTCTCCACTGAGACTTTACTGCTCACACTGATGTCTGAGTTTTCCGAGATGTTCCCATTCCCTTCAGCTATCAAGAACATGGACATGTCACAGAGCTTGGAGGTGGTACATATCTTGCACAATAAATCATGAGCCTATTCTGGAGAGTGGCCAGAATTCAGGAAGAAAACAGGAACTTAGGATGTTAGTAGGTGTTTAAGATCCATAAGGCAAACCACAGTCCATTCATCAATTGAGCAGGATGAATGCTGGGAAGCTTTCTACTAGACAGGACACCTCCATTGATGCATTCTCTTTTCTAATGTCTAAAACCACGGACACAGTGGATACACAGACATAGAAAGTCGCCTTGTCAAAAGACTTACTAGAAACAGTCGACTCCAAACCAAACCAACCACCTTTCCTACCTATTCTCAGAACATGAGACAAAACCGCAAACTCACACCCACACACAAAGGCACCTCCTTCCCAAAAGTAGGTCTGTAACTATCCGGAATGTCTTCTGACTGGTGGGCCATACTATGTTCCCCACAAAATGGCCTCTCCTGTCTCAGATCTTGTCTCCTTGGCCAACTCTGTGATGCTTTGAGGAGCCAACCGTTAGCCACTACCTGCTATCTCAGGAAAAGCTTCTCTTCAGAGCTCTACTGACATTTGGCCATCCTCACATCAGTAGGTACCAAGAAGGTCTGATCTGTACTTGGTAAATCCAAACAAGTGAGCCCACTGGGACAGGGACTGGGATTGGCTCTCGGTGCCTGGCTTCTTGCATCAAAATTTCCGAATGTTCCATCACCAAGGAGGTTAGGTAGGTCACTTCCTTCAGGAACTGAAAGAGGTCACTGCCTTGGCAACAACTTTGCCCTAACCGTTGCTTCCAAGGGTTCCATTAGATAGAGGCTGCCCCTACTTCCTTTGAAAATTTGACTAGTTTCAATTGTATATCAAAATAGGCACCTGGGAACAGCTCTCCATGCAGGTCTGGTTAGGTCAATCTTCTCTACATTAAAAAGAGAGAGGCTGATGCATACACATCCCTTTTTCCTGTCTAGATTGTTTGCCATTGAAGATGGCTTTTGCTCTCACAGGTCCTTCATAGCTGCTGACATCTTCTCCAGGGATTATTTCTGCATCGAACTTTGAGGTTCTCAGCAGTTGGAAGATACCCTACATTCCTGTATTGTAAGGCGAACTCTGTCCCTGCTCTTTTGTAATTTTAGATTGAAGCAACAGTGTATGGTTAGGGTTAATAACAGGTTCGATTTGGGTAAGGAATCATTATGCGGGATGAATAATGGTATTGGGAACCTGCAATATTTATAGGAATATAGAGATAAAATATAAGTATGAAAACAGAAATCTAGGTAAGATTTGAAGCTCAGAAATGCATTGGGTAACTGATTGTGATACGTAGCTTTGAATTACGTTCTAGATACATGTTTCAGAAAAATCGATATACAATGGCATAGGATCTTGTACCTTGGATGATTGAATGTAGTAGAGAACATCTACTCAAAAAGGGATAGTCGATAGGATCAGGAAGATAGTCAGTATGTTTCGGAAGAAGAGCGAGTATAGGATTTGGACCAAAGATCTTTAGCAATAGTGTTTCCGTTACAGAGTGAATGTCAATGTCAGCACATGTGAAGGGTCAGTCACAATGTTGAACTGCGGAAAATATGTAGGAAAGTAGATATCAATAGAGACATTAGGAAATCAGGCAAAAGTATCAAGTGAGTGAAAAAATTAAACATTTTCCACAGTTTTGAGGTTGAATATTTAATCTTAGGAAGAAACAAATATGTAGCCAGCAATAGTATTGACATTTGAGAGCATTAGGCAACCTGGTCAGGGATGTTTTTAGTAATCCATGTTCAGTTTACCTTTAGGCTTTGGTACAATAATACGTGTGGCTTTTGCATTTTGTGTCCAGAATATTACAGTGATAACATGCATATGTAGATCAGGTGACATGAGTATTTCTTCCACCATTTCTGGGAGCAATATTTCAAATATGTATAGATTAGTATTAGGGGTACAACCAGGTGTACCCTGTGTCTATGAATATAGAGATAATGCATGAATAGACCATACTGTGAATAAATAATATAACTTGTTACACTTTAAACAATGCATTGAATTGATATCAGAAAATATATAAAAAATCTTTTATTGATATATAATCATTCATTCCAACCAGTAATACATCTAATGGTGATATTACAGTGATGGTTTATCATGAAGTGTGTGTCCGTTTTGCTTCTAAAGTGATAAAGGAAATCGAAAATAATGTGTTTGGATAGAAGTCTCATGAACAGACCAGTCAAGAAACATGGAGGAATACATGTGTTCTGAAGCAGGAAGTGATTGAAAGTGAAACAAATGCCTATATATTTGCTAACCTGTGGAGAAAATATATATCCTACGATGTGCATAAAATGAAGAAATTTTAATGTCCCAGTGTTGAATAAAAATGAACATCAATATACACATCATGTCCTATAGGAATCTACTTGCTTTGATGATAAACTGTGTCAGTTACTGTAAAAATATTAGGGTTTGTAAGAACGATTCACTGAAGTTAGTTCTCAGGACGAGGAAACAAATATGTATTTCAGGTGGTTGAATGTTTCTGAGAATAATCTTATGAAAAGTTGATTTTATATCCACATACATGAATATGAATGAATTTAGATAGTGTTTAATAAGACACATGTTTTTCATATTTTGAAAAATCTAGAGAGTATATATATATATATATATATATATATATATATATATATATATACACATATAAAACTCATGGAGAAATATTACAATGAAAATTTGACAAGATTTATAACACATACCCTTGATAAAGCAGAAGGCATTTCCAAGTATATACCATGCCTCCTATTAAAGGCCTGTATTTCTATTCTGTTAGTTTTCTTTTTATCCATCATATTAGCATTAGTAGTCAGAGTCTATTAGGGTATGTGTTAGTGTCGGGGATCAGTATTTCAAATGAAAATAGGAAAATAAATCTAATGTGTATGCAAATATGTGCTACACAAAAATCTTGCCACTCTCATCCAGAACAATTCCTTTACATTAACTTCACTCCAAGTAAGACACAATTATTGGAGAGGAGTTCGAAAACCTGTGATTACATATGTGGAACTGAAAATGTTCAGGAGTTCACAACATTGGATGTGGTAGAGCAGTTTCCAAAAGTAAGGGAGAGGTTAAACACTCCACAAACTTGGAGCTCTGCTGGCCTTAAGACTTCTTGAGAAAATGCCTCTCAGGTTGGGAACATGAAATATATGAAGTTGTCAGGAGATTTAGCTTCCTCATTGTGACACCATCAAATGTGGGTCTGCATCTATGTGACCTGGAGGAAATGGTTCCTTATTTTCTAATGAACATGAGGCCGCAGTTCTGAATTCTTTCTTGGTAAACTGTGGCCACTGGGATTTAAGTGTCTCCCCGTGTGGTCTGTGAAGCCATTTGGTCATCCTCCATTTTTGTGGTGTTTCTTACTGCTGCACTGGGAGTTTGGAATTGGCTTAATGAAATACAAGGAGTTCAACTGGGACACAATTCTGGAGGGAGCTCTGACACGTGTGATTGGTCAGGGTCTTCAGGAGAATGTTCGAAACATGGGTCTATCCCACATAGCTTTCCCCTTGACTATAGCAACCAGATTCTGAACATTGCCCTGAAACCTCTCAATAAAACAAGTTGCCTTTACATATAAGGGTCTGCTGCCTGCACCATATCAGTCACAAGTATTTTGGAAGCCAAAGGCAGATCCACGTGGTCCCACCACAGATATTTATTCACAAACGTATAGTCCACTGCTCTAGCCCCAATACTCAGCAGGCTCCAACTTACTGACATCTCGGTTCTATACCATTTTCATGACAACCAGTCAATCAAGGAACTGTCTGGTACACACATGATCAGCAACAGGACATCCAAAGTTTCTCCAGTGCCACCTGGTCATGGAAATTTCAAAAATTTCATGGTATTTGTATAGCCATTTTTCAAGGATGATGTTGGAGGCACTGTGGGTTTCAATTCATTCAGGAACCATTAAATGGTGAGTAAGCTCATTTCAATGAAAGCTCTGAAGAACTCTCACAGGCAAGGCTTCCCAATGAGTTCCCAAAAGTTCACATGAAGCCAGGCTCATTGAGGTCTACAATATGAGGTACATGTGTGTTTTGAGTCTCAACTATGACTTCCAAGTCTTTCAGTAAAAAAATCATGTGTTACCCTGGCTGAGATTCCCAGTGCTCGGTGGAAAGCCACCCTGGGCCTAAATCTCAGTTTCCAAGGGCTAATCTCATGTGTGGCCTCCTATAATCCCAAAACAATTCATGGCAATACTTCTCTAAAGTCAGTTCCAGAACTCAGTCTCTAAGGAGTATCAGAGCAGAGTTCAAGCCCTGGTGGACCAAGTCATCTCTTCCAACCGCCACACAAATGACCACAATTAAAACCAAAACACTCCTACATGACCCTCATCTTCTTCCATAAAGACACTCATCATAACATATGGCTGGAGGTTTCCATGAGGGGCACAGCCCAAGACAGTGTCCAAAATAAGCTCCCTTGCCCCTCATTTGCCTAAAGTCAGGGTGGCTTGGACACCCTTCTTGTGAACCAGGAGTGATCTTTAAGGGTAAAAGAAATTGAAATTAAAGTGTAAAAGTTAAAGTGTAAAAGACCGGGTTTGTAAAGTTTCTAAGATTCAAGGCCTGATTTAAAATGTAAAGGACCAGGTATTGTTAAGTTCCTATGCTACATGAAAAATCTGAAATTCCTGTTACTTGTAGGACAATTTCTGGACTGCCCAGTAAATATTCCCCCTGATCGCCTGGTTGTTTAATAACCTAGGACCCTGTGTGGCTTGGCACATATGCATCGCAGGGCCTAATCTAATCAATTTGAATCTGTACCCCGCTGTAGAACTGACCTATCCCTCCTGCCTGACATGTTCCCACCAATGAATGAACTAATCATGTTTAGGATTTGTTGTTTGATTTTCCCGCAGTGTATGATGATTTGTTAAAAGATACTGTGATATATGTAAAGTCTCGCCCTCCCCAAAAAGTGTACTTAAGCACTGCTCAACCTCAGCTCGGAGATCTGGGCTGCTCTCCCTTCTTGAGTGACCACGGAGCCCTAGCATACTGGATTGGATCCTCAATAAATGTCTTTTGCTGTTGCATGAGCCGTGGTCTCATACATGAACATGAATGAATTTAAGGAGTGTATAATAAGACACATATATTTCATATTTTGAATAATCTATAGAGTGCAGATTTTTCACAAAACACATACAGAGATATTAAAAAGTAGCAATATATATGCCAATCAAAATTCATCATGAAATACATATCATACACAGATCCAAAAATATTTATTTTACTTAACATGGATTTATGTGTAATGTTGTTCAACTAGGAAGCTCACGCATAGGTTGAATTTTCAGTTCCTACAGCGTTTAGGAGGAGTGATCTCTTCTCACAATTTGTATCTGCCAAGTAGGCCATCTCACAATAATGTACGTGTGGTACCAGGTAGGATTCTATTTGTGCATATAAAAATACATGTGCTGAATAGGCAACAGAGAAAGGGAGACAGGAATTCACATATTTGATACCTTTCAAAACACATGGAGAACTATATCAATTAAAAATTAACCAGATTTTTAACAACTACCCTTTATCATGCAAAAGGCAATTCCAACTATACACCATGCCTCTTCTGAACTGCTTGTATTTCTATTCTGTTTGGGTTATTTTTCTCCATCATATTAGCATTAGTAGTCAGAGTCTAGTAGGGTATGCGTTAGTGTCATGGATTCAGTAATTCAAATGGAAATAAAGGAAAATGAATCCATTGTGTATGCAAATATGCGCTACAAAAAAACTTTCCACTCTCATTCAGAGCAATGCCTTGACATTACCTTCACCAAGTAAGACACAATTAGAGGACAAGAGTTAGAAAATCTGTGAATACATATCTGGAATGGAAAATGCTCAGGAGTTCACAAGCTTGGGCATTTTAGAGGAGTTTTCAAACTTAAGGGACAGGATAAACAGTCCAAATTCATGGAACTCTGCTAGCCTAAAGACTTCTTGAGAAACTGCCTCTGAAGTTGGGCACTTGAAATATATGTTGTTGTCAGGAGCTTTAGCTTCCTTTGTAGTGATACCATCAAAGATGGGTCTTCATTTATCTGACCTGGAGGACATGGTTTCTTATTTTCCAAAAGAACATGAGGCAGCAGTGCTCAATTCTTCCTTTGAAGGTAAACTGTGGCCACGGAGGGGTAAGTGTCTCCCCGTCTTGACTGTGAAGCCAATTGGCCATCCTACAATTTTCGTGGTGTTTCTTGCTGCTGCACTGGGCTTTTGGTTTTTCCTTCATGAAATACAAGGAGTTCAACTGGGACACAGTGCTGGAGCGAGTTCTGTCACGTGTGGAGGGTCAGGGTCTACAGGAGAATTCACCAACCAGACTTCTATCCCACATAACTTGCAACATTATCCATAGCAAACTGATTCTGAACATTGTCCTGAAACCTTTACATATAACAAGATGCCTTTACAGATAAGGGTCGGCTAGCTGCACCATGTAAGCCACAAGCCATTTGGAAGTCAATGGCAGACCCAAATGGCCCCACCACAGATGTTTTATCATACACCTGCACACCACAGCTCTGGGCCCACTTCTCAGCACTCTCCAACTTACTGGCATCTCTGTTCTACACAATTTTCATGAAATCGAGTCAGTCAAGGCACTGTCTGGTACACTCATGATCAGCAACAAGACATCCAAAGGTTCTCCAGTGCCACCTGGTCAGGGGAATTTCATGGTATTTATAGAGCCATTTTTCAAGGATGAAGTTGGAGGCACTGTGGGTTTCAATTCATTCAGGAACTATTAAATGTTGAGGAAAATCATTTCAATGAAAGCTCTAGAGAACTCTCACAGGTAAGGCTTCCCAAAGAGTGGCCAAAATACACATATATTTCATATTTTGAAAAATCTTGACAGTATATATATATATATATATATATATATATATATATATACAAACAGACACAGACATTAAAAACTAGCAATATATATGCCAATCAAAATTCATCATGAAATATATATCATCCAAGTATCCAAAAATATTCATTTTACTGAACATGGATTTATGTATAATGTTGTTCAACTAGGAAGCTCACCCATAGGTTGAATTTTCAGTTCCAACAGCGTTTAGGAGGAGTGAACTTTTCTCACAATTTGTATCTGCCAAGTCAGCCACCTCACAAGAATATATGTGTGATACAAGGTACAATTCTATATGTGCATATAAAAATACATGTGCTGAATAGGATACAAAGAAATGGGGGAGACAGGAATTCACATATTTGATAAGTTTAAAAATACATGGACAACTCTTTCAACAAAAAATTGACTAGATTTAAAACTCCTTCCCTATATAATGGAAAAGTTAATTCAATGGTACACCATGCCTCCTCTGATATGTTTGTATTTCTGTTCTGTTTGGGTTATTTTTCTCCATTACGTTAGGATTAGTTGTCAGAGTCTTGTAGGGTATGGGTTAGTTTCAGGGATTCAGTATTTCGAAAGGAAAATTGGAAAATGAATCCAATGTGTATGCAAATATGTGCTACACAAAAATCTTCCGACTCTCATCCACAACAATGCCTTAACCTTAACTTCGTCCCAAGTAACACATGTAGAGGAGATGAGTAAGAAAATCTGTGAATACATATCTGGAATTTAATATGCTCAGGAGTTCACAAACTTGCAGGTCGAAGGCGAGATTCCAAAAGTAAGGGACAATGTAAACACTCCAAAAACATGGAGCTCTGCTAGCCTAAAGGCTTCTGGAAAAACTGTCTCTGATGTTGGGCTCTTGAAATATATGTTGTTGTCAGGAGCTTTAGCTTTTTTTGTAGTGAGACCATAAAAGCTGGGTCTGCATCTATGTGACCTGGAGGAGATGCTTTCTTATTTACCAATGATCATGAGGCAGCATTGCTGAATTCTCTCTTTCGGGGTCAACTGTGGCCACTTGGGGCTAAGTGTCTCCTCATGTGGACTGTGAAGCCATTTGATCATCCTCCAATTTTTGTGATATTTTTTGCTGCTACACTGGGAGTTCAGTATTTGCTTCACGAAATACAAGGAGTTCACCTGGGACACAGTGCTGGAGGGAGTTCTCTCACGTGTGGTGGGACAGGGTCTGCAGGAGAATGCACAAACCAGGCTTCTGTCCAACATAGCTTGACCCCTTGACCATAGGAACCTGATTCTGAACATTGCCCTGAAACTTATCCATATAACAAGAATCATTTACATATAAGGGTCTGCTGGCTGCACCATGTCAGTCACAAGCCATTTGGAAGCCATTGGGAAATCCACATGGAAGCACCACAGATGTTTTATCTCACACATGCCCACCTTTGCTCTAGGCCCACTATTCAGCAGGCTCCAACTTACTGGAATCTCTATTCTACACCATTTTCGTGAAACCCAGCCAATCAAGGCACTGTCTGGTACACTCATGATCACCAACAGGATATCCAATGGTTCTCCAGTGCCTCCTGGATATGGGAATTTCAAAAATTTCATGGTATTTATCGAGCCCATCTTTCAAGGTTGAAGTTGGAGGCACTGAATGTTTCATTTAATTCGGTAACCATTAAATGGTGAAGAAGCTCATTTCAAAGAAGGATCTGGAGAACTCTCACTGCCAAGACTTCCCAAAGAGTGGCCAAAAGGCCACATGAAGCCAGGCCCATTGACGTCTACAATGTGAAGTGCATTTGTGTTTTGACTCTCAACTATTGCTGCCAAGTGTTTCAGAATAAAATTATGTGATACCTTGGCTGAGATTCCCAGTGCTCTGTGGAAAGCCACACTGGGAATAGATCTCAGTTTCCAATGGTGACTCTCATGCGTGGCCTCCTAATATCCCAACACAATTCATGGCAATACTTCTCTGAGGTCAGTTCCAGGACTCAGTCTCTATAGGGTATCACACCAGAGTTCAAGCCCAGGTGGACCCAGTCATCGCTTCCAACTTCCACACAAATAACCACAATTAAAACCAAAACACTCCCACATGGCCCTCATCTTCTTCCATATAGACACTCCTCATAACCTCTGGCTGGATGTTTCCATGAGGGGCGCAGCCCAACACAGAGTCCAAATAACCTCACTTGCCCGTCATTTTTCTAAAGGCAGGGTGGCCTGTACACCCTTCCTGTGAACCACAAGGGATCAAAAATGCCTTCCTTTAATACTGCTCTGCTTCTCCAATTTGAGGCCTACTGACTGTCAGGTATAGATTCTTTATGTGATTTGGAGTCATGAGAAAACACAGGCATGTATGGGATAGCCTTTGCAGGGCTTAGAAGAACTCATTTGATTCAAAGGATCTCTATTCTCACTTGATGGTGGTCAGGAACCTAAGAGAGGAAGGCGAGAGACTTCATCAACAATTACTGATCTTTTTCCAATTTTGGTTTTGGATGCACACATGGGATCATTCTTTAGATGCATCAGGTGCTGAGAACCTAAGCCACAGCCTCACACAGGGCCAAGAGACTGATTCCGACACATCCATTTCCAAAGAAATTAACAAAGAGCCACAGGTGATGCCCATTTATTTCCATTTTAAAACTGTTTTCTTCAGGCTTCACAAAGTGGTGTCTTGAGGCCAAGACCTTCCTCACATTCAGGGGAAGAGAAGAATTGGTTAGCAAAAAACCCAAAGCAGAGTTTCTCCACTGAGGCTTTCCTGGTCACACTGATATCTGAGTTTTTTGAGATGCTAGCCATTCCCTTTAGCTATCCATTACATGGCCTTGTCACAGAGCTTGGAGGTGGTACATATCTTGGACACAAAACCATGAGAATATTCTGGAGAGTGGCCAGAATCAGGAAGAAAACAGGAACTTAGGAAATTAGTAGGTGTTGCCCATCCATAAGGGAAGCCACAGTCCATTCATCAATTGGGCAGAATGAATGCTGGGTAGGTTTCTACTAAACAGGACACATCCATTGATGAATTCTCTTTTCAAATGTCTACAACCACAGACACAGTGGAATACACAGACATAGAAACACTCACTTTGTGAAACGACTTACTAGGAACAGTCCACTCCAAACCAAACAAACCGCCTTTTTTACCTATTCTCAGAAAATGAGACAAAACCACAAACTCACACCCACACCCACAAAGGCACCTCCTTCCCCCAAAGAGGTCTGTGACTATCCCGAGTGTCCTCTGACTTGTGGGCCTTATTATGTTCCCTGAAATGTTCTGTCCTGTCTCAGATCTGGTCTTTTTGGCCAAATCTGTGAAGTGGTCAGGAGCCAGCTGTGAGCAACTTCCTGCTTTCTCAGGAAAGGCCCCTCTTCTGAGCTCTCCTGAAATTTGGCCATTCTCACATCAGTAGGTACCAAGAAAGACTGACTCTGTTCTTGGTAAATCCAAATAAGTGAGCCCACTGGGAATGGTACTGGGACTGCCTCTGGTAGCCTGGCTTCCTGGATCCCAAGTTCAGAGAGTTCTATCACCAAAGAAGTGAGGAAGGTCACCTCCTTTGTGAACTGAATGAGGTCACTGCTTTGGAAACCACTTTGTCCTAAAATTTGCTTCCAAGGTTCCCATGAGATGGAGGCTGCCCCTATTTCCTGTGATACGTTCACAACTGAGGATTGTATATCAACCATAGGCAGCCGGGAACAGCTGTCTACACTGAAATGGTTTGGTCCATCTTCTCTACATTAAGAAGAGTGAGGCTTATTCTGACACTTCCCTTCATCCTGACCGGGTTGTTTGCCATGGAAGATGACTTTTGCTCTCTCAGGTCCTTCATAGCTGCCTACATCTTCTCCAGGGATCATTTCTGCATGGAACTTTGAGGTTCTCAGCAGGTGGAAGATCCCCTACACTCCTGTATTGGAAGACTAATTCTGTCCCTCCTCTTCTGTAAAGTTAGATTGAGGAAACATTGTATGGTTAAGGTTAATAACAGCTTCCATTTGGGTTAGGAATCATTCTCTTGGATGAATAATGGTATTGGAATTTTGCGATATTTTCAAGAATATATAGGTGAAATATAAGTATGAAAAAAGAAATCTAGGTAATTTTTGAAGCACAGAAGGGAATTGGCCCCACTATTGGGATTCTTAGCTTTGAATTATGTTCTGCACAGGTGTCTCAGATTAATTGATATACAATGGCATAGGACCTTGTCTTTTGGATGATTGAATGTCAAAGAGAAAATACAGTCCAAAAGGGATAGTTGGTGGATTAGGAAGATATTCCGTAGATTTAGAATGAAGAGTGTGTATAGCATTTGGACCAAAAGATCTTTAGCAATAGGGTTTTGGGTAGAGAGCGAAAGTAAATGTCAGCACATGTGAAGAGTCAGTCATAATGATGAACTGGGGAAAAAATACAGGAAATCAGATTTCAATAGAGACATTAGGAAATCAGGCAAAGTATAAAGTGAGTGATAGGATTAGACATTTTCAACAGGGTTGAGGTTGAATATGTAATTTCAGGAAGAAACAAATATGTAGTCACCAATAGGATTCACTTTTGAGAGCATTAGGGAAACTGGACATGGATTTTTTTTTAATCCATGCTCACTTTCCATTTAGGATTTGGTACAATCATAAGTGTGACCTTGCTTTTTGTTTCCACAATATTACTGTGATTAATGTATATATAGATCAGGTGACATGAGTATTTCTTCCACCATTTCTGGGAGCAATATTTTGAAGACATATAATTTAGTATTGTGGGTACAAATAGGTATACTCTGTGTTATATGAATATAAAGATAATGCATGAATAGACCATACTGTGAATAAATAATATAACTGGTTTCAAATTTAAATAATGGATTGAATTGATATCTGAATATATACTGGAAATCTTATATTGATATTCATACAATCATTCCAACCAGTTATACATCTAATGGTAATATCACTGTTATTGTTTATCATGAAGTGTGTGTGAGCTTTGCTTCTAAAATGATTATGGAAATTGAAAATAATGAGCTTGGAAAGAAGTCTCATTAAAAGAGCAGTCAAGAAACCTGGGGGAATACATATGTTCTGAAGCAGGAAGTAATTGAAAGTGAAAAAAATGCCTATAAATTTGTGAATTTGTGAATGAAATATGTATTCTATTATGTGCAAAAACTGAAGAAATATTAATGTACCAGTTTTGAATAAAAATGAACGTCAAAATACATATCATGTCCCATAGGAATCTACTTGCATTGACGTTAAACTGAGTCATTTACTATAGTAATATTAGGATTTGTATGCACCATTCACTGAAGTTAGTTTTCAGTATTAGGAAACAAATATGTATTTCAGGTGGATTAATATTTCTGAGAACATTCTTATGAAAAGTTGAATATAAATCCACATTCATGAACATCAATGAATTTAGGGAGTATATAATAAGACACATACATTTCATATTTTGAAAAATCTGCAGAGTTTATACATATATATATGCACACACACACACACACACACACACACACACACGTATACATTAAAAAGTAGCAATATATATGCCAATCGAAATACATCATGAATTATATATCATCCACAAATCCAAAAATCTTCATTTTCCTGAGCATCGATTTATGTATAATGTTGTTCAACTAGGGAGCTCACCCATAGTTTGAATTGTAAGTTCCAACAGCATTTAGGAGGAGTGATCCCTTCTCACAATTTGTATTTGCAAAGTCAGCAACCTCACAAGTATGTACATGTGATACCAGGTAGGATTCTATATGTGAATATAAAAATGCATGTGCTGAATAGGGTACAGAGAAATGGAGACAGGAATTCTCATATTTGTTAACTTTAAAAACACATGGAGAAGGGAGGGGCAGAGCCGCCAACCGCACCTGTAAGGTAGGCGGACCTGCGAGCCACCCGTAGAACAGGCCTAGCGGCCCGCCATCATGAAACACACATCACCCTGGTTGGGGGTTGGGCAGAGCCACTGCACGCCTGCAAGGAACGCGGACATGCGACCCACAGGCAGAACAGGACCAGACACCCGCGGAGGGGCAGAGACACCCCTTGCGACTTCAAGATAGGTGAACCTGCGACCCACCGGCTGAAGCGGCCCAGCTGCCTTCAGAGGGGCAGAGCCGGCCCCCGCGCCTGCGAAGTAGGTGGACCTGCGAACACCGACAGACCAGGTGCTAGGCCCCGCCAGGGTGCTAGACACATAACCAGGTTTGGGGAGGGGCCGAGCCGCTGCCCGTGCCTGCAAAGCAGGTGGACCTCTCACCCAGAGGCAGAACAGACCCAGCGACCTACCAGCGTGGTAGACACATCGCCCCGGTTTGGGGGGGGGCAGAGATGCCACTCACGCCTGCAATGTAGACAGCCCTGCAACCCACAGACAGAAGAGGCCCAGCGGAGCGCGGAGGGGCAGAGCCGACGCCTGTGCCTGCAAGGTAGCTGGACCTGTTACCCACTGGCTGAACAGGACCAGCACCCGCAGAGGGGTAGATCAACTGCCCGCTCCTGCAAGGTAGGCGGACCAGCTACCAAGAGGCAGAACAGGCCGAGCGGCGTGCTGGTGTGGTAGGCACATTGCCCCAATTGGAGGAGGGGCAGAGCCGCTGCATAGGCCTGTGAGGGAGACTTTTCAAGAATACAATAGCAATATAAACATTTAGGGGTAAAATTCAATAACACAAAAGTTTCACCAAGCCGAAAAAAACGTGAACAGTAGGGAAAGACAAGGAAAGAAAGGACCACAAGCAACGCAGGTCAACTCAACATTAGAAGAGGTAATATCTGCAGCATATGGAATGTCAGATAAAGAATCAGGATATACTTGCTTCAGATGATCTGGAGTCTCCAGGGAGACATTAGACAGCAAAATCAGACAATGAAAGATCACTTTGACAATGAATTACATAAACAAATCCAAGAAGCAAAAGATCAACTATACAGGGAGATAGAGGTTATAAAAAACACACAAACAGAAATCATAGAAATGCAGGAAGCAATAAACCAACTTAAAAACTCAATTGAGAATACTACCAGCAGAGTAGATCACTTAGAAGATAGAACATCAGACAATGAAGACAAAGTATTTCAACTTGAAAAGAACATAGAAAGCTCAGCAAGACTGTTAAGAAACCATGAGCAGAACATCCAAGAAATATGGGATAACATGAAGAGACCAAACTAAAGAGAAATTGAGATACAGGAAGGTATACAGGTCCAAACCACAGGATTGAGCAATCTATTCAATGAAATAATATGAGAAAACTTTCCAGACATGAAGAATGAGACAGAATCCCAAATCCTAGAAGCCTACAGGACGCCGAATGTGCAAAATCATAAGAGATAAACACCTAGACATATTATAATGAAGATGCCAAACATACAGAATAAAGAGAGAATTTTAAAAGCTACAAGAGAAAGGAAGCAGATTACATTTAGGGGTAAACCAATCAGGATAACAGCTGATCTTTCAACACAGACTCTGAAAGCTAGAAGATCCTGGAATAACATTTTTCAATCACTGAAAGAAATTGGGTTCCAACCAAGAATTGTGTATCCAGCGATTTTAAGCTTCAGGATGGAAGATGAAATTAAAACCTTCCATGATAAACAAAAGTTAAAAGAATTTGCAGCTAGAAAACCATCTCTTCAAAAGATCCTTGGCAAAACATTATAGGAAGACGAAATGGAAAATAACAATGAAAACCAACAGTGGGAGATAGTACAGTAAAGGGGCGAAAAATAATGAAAGAGAAAAACAAACCATGTTTAGTAACATAAATAAACAAATATGGCTGGAAGAACAACCCATATTTCAAAAATAACCCTAAATGTTAATGCCTTAAACTCACCAATTAAGAGACACAGGCTAGTAGAATGGATCACGAAAGAAGACCCAAAAATTTTCTGCCTACAGGAGATATATTTGATAGGAAAAGACATATATAGACTAAATGTGAAAGGTTGGGAGAAATCATATCACTCATATTGACTTCGGAAACAAGCAGAAGTGTCCATACTCATATCAAATAAAATAGATTTCAAGACAAAGTTAATCAAAAGAGATAAAGAGGGACACTACATATTGCTCAAGGGAACCATACACCAACAAGACATAACAATCATAAATATATGTGCCCCAAACAATGGTTCAGCTATGTTAATCAAACAAACTCTTCTCAAGTTCAAGAGTCTGGTAGACCACCATACAATAATCATGGGAGATTTCAACACACCTCTCTCACTACTGGACAGATATTCCAAACAAAAGTTGAATTAGGAAACTATAGAACTCAATATCACAATTAATAACCTAGACTTAATTAACATATATAGAATATACCACCCAACATCAAGCAGTTACACTGTTTTCTCAGCAGCACATGGATACCTCTCAAAAATAGATCATATATTATGTCACAGAACAACTCTTAGACAATATAAAGGAGTATAGATAATACCAGGCATCTTATCTGATCGTAATGGAATGAAACTGAAATCAACAATAAAAGAAGGAAGGAAAATTCATGCATCACTTGGAGAATGAACAATACGTACTGAATGATCAATGGGTTATTGAAGACATCAAGGAGAAAAATAAAAAAAATTCTTAGACATAAATGAAAAAGACAGACAGAACATATCAGAATCTATGGGACACATTGAAAGCAGTTCTAAGTGGAAAATTCATTGCTTGGAGTTCTTTCCTTAAAAAAAGAAAAAAAAAACAACAACAAATAAATGATCTCATAGTTCATTTCAAAATCCTAGAAAAAGAAGAGCAAAACAACAGAAAAAGAAGTAGAAGGCAAGAAATAATTAAAATCAGAGCTGAAATTAATGAAATCGAAACAAAAGAAACAATTGAAAAAAATTGAAAATACTAAAAGTTGAAAAATTAATAAAATCGACAGACTCTTAGCCATGTTAATGAAGAGAAGAAGAGAGGGAACTCAAATTACTATCATAAGGGATGAAAAAGGCAATATCACAACAGACACTTCTGAAATACAGAAGATAATCAGAAATTATATTAGAAGATAGTGAAGGCATCAATAAATTTCTTAAGTCATATGATCTGCCCAGATTGAGTCAGGAGGATATAGACAACCTAAGCAGACCAATATCAATTGAGAAAATAGAAGAAACCATCCAAAGACTACCAACTAAGAAAAGCCCAGGACCGAATGGGTATACAGCAGAGGAGGCCAATATCACCCTGATTCCTAAACCAGACAAAGACCCTTCAAAGAAACAAATGTACAGACCAATCTCTCTAATGAACCTAGATGCAAAAATCCTCAATAAAATTCTGGCGAATCAAATACAAAAACATATTTAAAAAATTGTGCAACATGATCAAGTAGGATTCATTCCTGGGATACAAGGCTGGTTCAATATACGGAAATCAATAAATGTTATTCACCACATCAATAGACTTAAAAATAAGAAACATATGATCACCCCAATAGATGCAGAAAAAGCATTCAATAAAGTACAGCATCCCTTTATGTTTAAAACTCTAGAAAAACTGGGATAACAGGAACATACCTCAATATTGTAAAAGCAATCTATGCTAAGCCTCAGGCTAGTATCATTCTGAATTGAGAAAAAATTGAAGGCATTCCCTCTAAAATCTGGAACAAGACAGGGATGCCCTCTCTCACGATTTCTGTTCAACATAGTTCTCGAACACTGTCCAGAGCAATTAGACAAATGAAAGAAATTAAAGGCATAAAAATAGGAAAAGAAGAACTTAAATTATCACTATTTGCAGATGACATGATTCTATACCTAGTAGACCCTAAAGGGTCTACAAGAAAATATTAGAGATAATAAATGAATTCAGCAAAGTGGCATGATATAAAATCAACAATCATAAATCAAAAGCATTCCTGAATATCAGCAACAAATCCTCTGAAACGGAAATGAGGACAACCACTCCATTGAGAGTATCCTCAAAAAAAATAAAATAAAATATTTGGTTATCAACGTAACAAAAGATGTGAAAGACTTACACAATGAAAACTACAGAACCCTAAAGAGAGAAATAGAAGAAGATCTTACAAGATGGAAAAATACACCCTGTTCATGGATAGGCAGAATTAACATCATCAAAATGGCGATATTACCAAAAGTTCTCTATAGGTTTAATGCAATGCCAATCAAAATCCCAACGGCATTTCCTGTAGAAATAGATAAAACAATTATGAAATTCATATGGAATAATACAAGACCCAGTATAGCAAAGACAACTCTAAGCAGGAAGTGTGAATCAGGCGGTATAGCGATACATGTCCTCAAACTATACTACGGAGCAATAGTAACAAAAAGAGCATGGTACTGGTACCAAAACTGGCGGGTGGACCAATGGTACAGAATAGAGGACACAGAAATCAATCCACAAAATTACAGCAATCTTATATTTGATAAAGGAGCTAAAACCATAAACTGAAGGAAGGATAGCATCTTCAACAAATGGTGCTGGAAAAACTGGAATTACATATGTAAGAAAATGAAACTGAATCCCTTTCTCTCGCCATGCACAAAAGTTAACTCAAAATGGATCAAGGAGCTTGATATCAAATCAGCGACACGGCGTCTGATAGAAGAAAACTTTGGCTATGATCTACATACTGTGGGGTCGGGCTCCAAATTCCTCAATAGGACACCCATAGCATAAGAGTTAATAATTAGAATCTACAAACAGGACTTACTCAAACTAAATAGATTTTTCTCAGAAAAAGAAACAATAAGAGAGGTAAAAAGGGAGCCTACATCCTGGGAACAAATCTTACTCCTCACACTTCAGGTAGAGCCCTAATATCCAGAGTTATACAAAGAACTCAAAAAATTAAACAATAAACAAATGAATTACCCAATCAACAAATGGGCCAAGGACCTGAACAGACACTTCTCAGAGGAGGACATACAATCAATCAATAAGTACATCAAAAAATTCTCACCATCTCGAGCATTCAGAGAAATGCAAAACAAACCCACCCTAAGATACCATCTCACTGCAGTAAGCTTGGCAGCCATTATGAAGTCAAACGACAACAAGTGCTGGCGAGGATGTGGGAAAAAGGGTACACCTGTACATTGCTGGTGGGACTGCAAATTGGTGCAGCAAATTTGGAAAGCAGTATGGAGATTTCTTGGAAACTTGGGAATGGAACCGCCATTTGACCCAGCAATTCCCCTTCTCGGTCTAATCCCTATAGACCCAAAAAGTGCATGCTACAGGGACACTGATAAATCTATGTTCATAGCAGCACAATTCACAATAGGAAGACTGTGGAACCAACCTATATGCCCTTCAATAGATGAATGGATTAAAAAAAATGTGGCATTTATACACAATGGAGTATTACTCTGCATTAAAAAATGACAAAATCATACAATTTGCAGAGAAATGGATGGCATTAGAACGTATTATGCTACGTGAGGATAGCCAATCACTAAAAAAAAATGCCAAATGTTTTCTTTGATATAAGGAGAGTAACTAAGAACAGAGTTGGGAGGAAGAGCATGAGAAGATGATTAATATTAAAAAGGGGTGAGAGGTGGGAGGGAAAAGGAAAGAGAAGGAAAGTTACATAGAAATGGAAGGAAACCCTCATGGTAATACAAAATTAAGTACAAGATGAAGTGAGGGGAAAGGGGACAAAAACAAGTGGAAGAAATGAATTACAATAGATGGGGTAGAGAGAGAGGATTGGAGGGGAGGGGATGGGAGATAGTAGAGGACAGGAAAGGCAGCAGAATACAACAGACACTAGTATAGCAATATGTAAAATAGTGGATGTGTAACTGATGAGATACTGCAATCTGTATACGAAGAAAAATGGAAGTTCATAACCTACTTGAATCAAAGTGTGAAATATGACATGTCAAGAACTATGTAATGTTTTGTAGAACCAACAATAAATATTAAAGGAAAAAAAACACATGGAGAACTATTTCAATGAAATATTGACTAGGTTTATAACACCTACACTTTATCATGCAAAAGGCAAGTCCAACTATACACCATGCCTCTTCAGAAGTGCTTGTATTTCTATTCTGTTTGGGTTATTTTTCTTCATCATATTAGGATTAGTAGTCAGAGTTTGGTAGGGTATGCGTTAGTGTCAGGGATTCAGTCTTTGGAATGGAAAATTGGAAAATGAATCCAATGTGTATGCAAATATGTGCTACACAAAAATCTTCCCACTCTCATCCAGAACAATGCCTTGACGTTACCTTCATGCCAAATAAGAAACAATTAGAGGAGAAGAGTTAGAAAATCTGTAAATACATATCTGGAATGGAAAATATTCAGGAGTTCACAAACTTGGAGGTGGTAGAGGAGTATCCCAAAGTAAGGGACAGGGTAAACACTGCACAAACATGGAGGTCTGCTGGCCTAAAGACTTCTAGAGAAACAGCCTCTGAGGATGGGCACTTGAAATATATGTTGTCAGTAGCTTTAGCTTCCTTTGTAGTGAGATCATCAAAGCTGGGTCTGCATCTATGTGACCTGGAGGATATTCTTTCTTGCTTTCCAATACACATGAGGCAGCAGTGCTGAATTCTCTCTTCGTATGTAAACTGTGGCCACTGGGGTCTAAGTGTCTCCCTGTGTGGACTGTGAAGCCTTTTGTTCATCCTCCATTTTCGTAGAGTTTCCTGCTGCAGCACTGAGAGTTTGGTATTTGCCTCACAAAATACAAGGAGTTCAACTGGAACACAGTCCTGGAGGGAGTTCTGTCATTTGTGGTTTTTCAGGGTCTACAAGAGAATGCACCAACCAGGCTTCATTCCCACATAACTTGCCCCCTTCTCCATAGCAACCTGATTCTGCACATTGCCCTGAAAACTATCCATTTAACAAGACACCTTTACATATAAGTGTCTGGTCACTGCACCGTGTCAGTGACAAACCATTTGGAAATCAATGGCAAAACCACATGGCGCAACCACAGATGATTTATCACACACCTGCACACCACAGCTCAGGGCCCACTACTCAGGAGGGTCCAACTTAATGGCATCTCTGTTCTACACCATTTTCATAAATCCCAGTCAATCAAGGCACTGTCTGGTACACACATGATCAGCAAGAGGTGCTGACAATTTAAGCCACAGCCTCACACAGGGCCCAGAGTCTGATTCAGACATAACCATTTCCAAAACAATTCATCAAAGAGGCACAGGTGATGCCCATTCATTTCCATTTGAAAATTGTTTTCTTCTGGGTTTATAAAGGGGTGGCCTGAGGCAAAGAGGTTCCTGACATTCAGGGCAACAGAACAATAGTTAAGCAAAAGGCCCTAAGCCAGGTTTCACCATAGAGACTTTCCTGGTCACACCAATATCTGAGTTTTCTGGTGTGCTCGCCATTCCTTTCAGCTAACTAGTACATGGCCATGTCACAGAGCTTGGAGGTGGTACATATCTTGGACAAAAAACCATGAGCCTTTCTGGAGAGTTGCCAGAATTCAGGAAGAATTCAAGAACTTAGGATGATACTAGGTGTTGCCCATGGATAAGTCAAGCCTCAGTCCATTCATTAATTGGGCAGGATGAATGCTGTGAAGCTTTCTACTAGACAGGACACACCCATTGAGCCATTTTCTTTTCTAATATTTACAACTAAGGACACAGTGGGATACACAGACATAGAAACAGTCTCCTTGTCAGATGACTTACTAGAAACAGTCCACTCCAAACCAAACAAACCTCCTTTTTTACCTATTCTCAGAATATGAGACAAATCCACAAACTGACATCCATACACACAAAGTCACCTCCTTCCCCAAGTATGTCTGTGACTATCCGGAGTGTACTCTGACTAGTAGGCCATAGAATGTTCCCCAGAAATGGCCGGTCCTGTCTCAGATCTGGTCTCCTTGGCCAATTCTGTGAAGTTTTCAGGAGGCAGTGGTGAGCCATTTCCTGCCCTCTCAGGAAAGGACCCTCTTCAAAGCTTTCTTGGCATTTGGCCACCCTCACATCAGTAGGTACCAAGAAAGACTGACTCTTTACTTGGTAAATCCAAACAAGTGAGCCCACTTGGACTGGGACTGGTACTGGCTCTTGGTGCCTGGCTTCCTGGATCACAAAATTCAGAGAGTTCCATCATGAAAAAAGTGAGGTGAGGTCACTTTCTTCAGAAAATGAATGAGGCCACTGTCTTGGCCACCACTTTGTCCTAACAGTTGCTTCCTAGTGTCTCAGGAAAAGGAGGCTGCCTCTATTTCCTGTGACACTTTCACAAGTTAGAATGGTATAGAAACATAGGCACCTGGGAACAGCTCTCCACACATGCCTGGTTTCATACATCTTCCCTACATTAAGAAGAGATAGGATGATTCAGACACATCCTTTCATCCTGATCGGGTTGTTTGCAAAGGAAGATGACTTTTGCTGTCTCAGGTCCTTCATAGCTGCCTACGTCTTCTCCAGGGATCATTTCTGCATGGATTTTGAGGTACTCAGCAGGTGGAAGATCTCCTAACTTCCTGTATTGTAATACTAACTTTGTCCCTGCTCTTCTGTAAAGTGAGATTGAGTGAACAATCTCAGTTTACAGAATGGTTAGGGTTAATAGCATGTTCGATTTGGGTTATGAATCATTTTGCTGGATGAATAATGATATTGGGAACCTGTGATATTTACAAGAACATGGAGGTGAAATATAAGTATGAAAACAGAAATCTAGGTAATATTTGAAGCCCAGAAGGACTTTGGGCCCTTGATTGGGATAATTAGCTTAAATTATGTTCTGTGTGACCTTTGCATTTTGTGTCCAGAATATTAGTGTGATAATATGTATATGTAGCTAAGGTGACATGAGTATTTCTTTCACCATTTCTGTGAGCAGTATTTTGAAAACTTATAAATTAGTACTGGGGATACTATTAGGTTTACCCTGTTTTGATGAATATAGAGATGATGCATTAATAGACCATACTGTGAATAAATTATATAACTGGTTCCAAATTTAAATAATGGATTGTATTGATATCTGAAAATATATAGAAAATCTTATATTGATATACATACATTTATTCCAACCAGTTATATATCTAATTGTAATGTTAGGGTTATCATTTATCATGAATAGTGTGTGAGTTTTGCCTCAAAAATGATTATGGAATCGAAAATAATATGTTTAGAAAGAAGTCTAGTAAAAAGACCAGTCAAGAAACATGGAGGAACATATGTCTTCCGAAGGAGGAAGTGATTGAAAGTGAACCAAATGTTTATAAATTTGTGAACTTGTGAATGAAAGGAAATATCTTATGATGTCCATGAACTGAAGAAATAATAACGTACCAGGTTTGAATAAAAATGAACTTTAACAAACACAATAGAGACATTAGGAATTCTGGCAAAGTATAGTTCGCAGTGAAAGGTTAATAAAATAAGTACTTGTCACTTCCTGATTTTCTGTATGCTTAACAAAACACTTTTGAAATATTGAGAACTGTTTGCTAATCTTATTCCCAGAATATGCTGTCCCCAATTGCCAAACTGCAGAATGTACTCCCTCAACCGGTTGCACGCAAACCGCTCACTCGCCCGGACCCATCAATAAACTTACCCCCCTGCCCTCTCCAAGGAAAATATATAAGCTCTGCTTAAGCTGTTCTCTGGGCTCTCTGCTCTATTCAAGTGAGCTCTGAGCCCCAGCATGCTGGACCCCCAATAAACCCTTTGCTTTTGCATGAGACAGTCTCTTGGTGGTCTCTTCCCCCGATTGTCACCGGACCTTTACATATGGAGGTTCCACTGAGATCCGGCAGCGGTGGACAAGAGACCCCAACGAACTCCTCTCAGGGTAAGTAAGGTGCCTCTTTCTGGTCAGGTTTCAGGTCAGGGCTTGGCAAAATGGATGTCAATGAAGAGCGTGAGCTCTCTCCAACGATGGCTGACAGTCATGTCACAGAGCCACAGGCCAAGTCCCTGGGTGACGTCATAGAGGACTCAGAAAATTGAGGAACAATAGTCTCCATGACTCAGTGATATTTTGTTTCAGATTCGTTATTGCCAACCGATCGGGTTCTGCCAACTACTAAGTCCTGGTCTCAGTGTTGGACTTCCATATCCTGTCTTTATTGTCTTGTCTTGTCTGTGTCGTGTGTTGTTGCTTTTACTGTTTGTGTATCTTTCATTATGGGACAGAGCACTTCAATGCCTCTGTCTCTGACCCTTGATCACTGCACCAAAGTTTGCTTAAGGCATCAGAATCTTTCTTTTTTAGTAAAACGCTGGACCTGGCAGACTCTCTGTGCCACAGAATGGCTCACCATTGGATTTGGATGGACCCTAGAAGGATCTTTCTACTTCCCACTAAGTTAAAAAGTCAGAGATATTGTCTTTCAGCCAGGACCACACAGATACCTGTGAAGACAGATGGCCACTGCCTACCAACCCGGGGACGAGGGGAATCAACATCAATATCAAGAAAGAGACTTGTCTACATTAGATGACATCAGGTGTAATCCATGGAACCCCGCTGAAAGGGACCATAGAAGGTGCTACTTATAACACCTACAGAAGTAAAGGTAGACAGAATCACTTCCTGGATCCATACCTCTCATCTCAAGCCTGTGCCCTGTCCAGACTCTGGCTGGAAACTGTAAAAGACAGGTAACCCTTTCAAATTGTGTATTTGCCTTGTCAATAAGGCTATAGACTCTCCCCTTGACCACCAGTAGTCCTAACCCTCATCAGCCCATTCAGCAGCAATGGCTGATCACAAATCTTACTGGACAAGAAGTATGGTCTATCTCGCATACCGCCCACTTAAGGACATGGTCGCCATCTCTCCACAGAGACATTTGTCAGCTGGCTATAGGTCTTTTCCATTGGGATATCCCTGATGAAGTGGATCCCACTAAAATTCCATTAAATCCCTTCTCTACCATAGATAATGGAAACAAATATTATGGATGTAGGGACACGCGAGCCAGATGCAGTTTGGCTAGCCTAGATTACTATGTTTGCCTGGCAGACTATCAAAGCCACAAACAGTCACGGCTGTGTTGGGGGGAAGCCGACTTCTTCTGTAAGTCATGGGGATGTGAGCATTCAGGGACTGCTTGATGGAACCCAAACTCCTCATCAAATTCTGTACACAGCATTGGCCATATCCAATTAGATAACCAAAATTGATAGCCCCCAGAGGGGTCTCTAGATCCTCAAATTCTGCGTGACCTTTTTAACTTTTGCAAGTGCTCAAAAGTGTGAAAGGAGATTCCCCTATGTGGAGGCCTTTTCCCTCCTTTGCTCACGTCCTGAACTATGCTTCTCCAATAGATCCTCACCCTCAGCCATCTGCTCCATACTCTCTGCTCTTACTCTCACCTAAGCAACCTGATTTCTCCCCTCCAATTACTAGATCAAAAACCCAAACCTCCGCCCATTCTATGACCATTGCCCCCTTGTTATGGTAGCAGGTACTGAGGTACACCTTAACCCACTCACTCCTCTCTTCTCTTGTCATTGCCTGCACCGCGTCCCACCAGGTCCTCTTACTAGCTAACACAAAGCTCAAACCAGCTGAGGAGAGCCCTCAGACCCTTATCGAAGATGTAATGTAAATGGCCTTTAAAGTTGCTTTGTCATCACTGAAAACAGGTTACTAAGTATTTAAAGTCCCTCACAGGCTTTTGGGGATACTAACTCCCATCTTACCCTCTGCTCTACCTGTTGTACTGCTCAAGATTTGTTCCTAGAAAAATCCAAAACCCCTTTCCCATTATTCTTTTACATCTCTCCTACCTCATTCTCAGATCCACGGAGCTGCTCACAGCCACGCCTTCCCCGTCTTCCCCCTCTGTACCAGGCCCACAGAAATGTCTTAACTGACCTTCTCCAGAAATCTTCAACATAGCTGAATTTAGGACTTTCAGAAAAAGAGTCCCTATAAAAAATTTCTAAGTACATAAACTTCCTCTTTTCGTGTTGCCCTTTTCTACTTGGCCACTGGCTAAAAAAATCAGCAATCCTAAGCTAGACACCACCTTACAAGTTTTTCACAAAATATGTGAACAAGGCCTTGGCCTTGAGCTGAGGCTTCACAGAGATGGCTACATTTGTAAGATAAAGAAGTTACCAACTGGGCTCCATGGTAACAGTTGGGAGGGGGAAAAAATAAAGGGAATATAATGCTCTCCCTCACCCAGGTGTCGTTGAAAAGTTAACTTTCCCACAACAGAGGAAAAAAACAGAATACAAACTGCTTTTTGTGAACTGCTTAAGACTGTGAACTTCTGAGCCCCTTCCCTTATATGTTGGGTACAAAATTCTGAAAGTACCTAAACTTGGGGTTCCGGGGATTTAATTGATTACAACAGAAGTAATGCCCTCTGAATCTGGTTGCAAACAAATAGGACTGTTTTCCTGTCTTTGGTACTATCTTAGGTGCCTTGCCTTGTCCGTCCCTACAACAGTATAATTCTATATACTTAAAACATTGTTTATGTTTTCATGAAGTGGTCAACAGATGTGATTAATTGTGTAGTTGTGCAAATGTTTCCCCGAGTGCTCTATCAACACAGGTTCATTTGAAGATCAAATAGGGGGGGCATAAAACCTAGTTCCACTGGGAACATATATCACTCACTTTTGCGATCCTATTAGGAATACATGTTGCTGCAAGGGTGGGCACAAGAACCACTGCCTTGGTCCATGGGACAAAACAAATGACCCAAATAGAAGCAGCTATAGACCAAAACTTAAAGATATTAGAAACCTCCATAACAGCATTGCAGGAATCTTTAACCTATCTCTCTGAAGTTGTTTTACAGAACAGTCGAGGATTGGAACTCCTCTTCATGTGAGAAGAGGGCCTTTGTTTTGCATTGATGGAAGAATGTTGTTTTTATGCCAACCATATTGGAGTTGTAAAAAAATCTATGAGTAAATTAAAAAGATGACTTGAAGAGCGTCAACGACAGAGAGAGGCCAAAAAAGGGTGTTTTGAATCTTGGTTCACAAAGTTCCCCTGGTTAACTACGCATTTATCAACCCTGGCCGGTCCAATAATAATCCTCATATTATTGCTAACTATTAAACCCTGCTTGCTCAACCATGTAATTTATTTTCTCCAAGCTCAAATTGGACAAGTTAAACTAATGGTAATACCCCACTAGCAGACATAGAATGTGACACCCCCCAATGATCATTTTTTATGATTAAAAGTAGCCAGAAAAAGAAGTGTCGAATGAAAGGTTAATAAAATATGTAGTTGTCACTTCCTGTTTTTCTGTACGCTTAACAAAACACTGTTGAAATCTTGAGAAATGTTTGCCAATCTTGTTCCCAGAATGTGCTGTCCCCAACTGTCAAACTGCAGAATGTACTCCTTCACCAGGTTGCATGCAAATTGACCACTCGCCCTGACACATCAATAAACTTCCCTCCCTGCACTGGCAAGGGAAAGTATTTAACCTCTGCTTAAGCTGTTCTCAGGGCTCTCTACTCTTTTCAAGTGAACTCTGAGCCCCAGCATGCTGGACCCCCAATAAACCCTTTGCTGTTACATGAGATAGACTCTTGGTGGTCTCCTCTTCCGACACTCGACCGACCTTTACTTGGATGATTGAATGTAGAAGAGAACATCCAGTCAAAAAGGGATAGTCAGTGGGATTAGGAATATAGTCCGTAGGTTTAGGAAGAAGAGTGAGTATAGGATTTGGACCAAAAGTTCTTTAGTAATAGGGTTTCGGTTAGAGAATGAATGTAAATGTCAGCACATGTGAAGAATGAGTCACAATGATGAACTGGGGAAAATATGTAGGAAAGCAGATATCAATAGAGACATTAGGAAATCAGGCAAAGTATAAAGTGAGTGATAGGATTAGACATTATCAACAGGGTTGAGTTTCAATATATAATCTTAGGAAGAAACAAATATGTAGTCACCAATAGGATTGACATTTGAGAGTATTAGGCAACCTGGACATGAATGTTTTTAATAATACAGGTTCACTTTCTATTTAGCCTTTGGTACAATCATAAGTGTGACTTTTGCATTTTGTGTTCCGAATATCACTGTGATAAAATGTATATGTAGATCAGGTGACATGAGTATTTCTTCCACAATTTCTGGGAGCAATATTTTGAAGACGTATAAATTGAGGACTCTAGGATATGCCAACAAACAATTCTTACACAAACTTTTACCAATGTGGTTCCAAAGGTAGAGGCGCATACGCAAGGAATGCAAAGTGAACTAATTCTAACCAAAAAAAAAAAAAAAAAGAAAAAAAAATTGATACTTTATCTTCCACTTCTTGTGCCACTCCTGTTTCAAATTACTTAGTCTTGACTGCATGTCTCCTGCAGAAATAATCAAAATCTCTGGAATACGTCTTTTGTTTGTTTTGCTTTTGCGGTGCTGCAGATAGAACCCAGGGCCTCCACATGCTTCAGAAAGCACTTGACTGCTAAACTACATCCATGCTCCCCACCCGCACTACTTTTTTGTTGTTTTGAGAAAGGGTCTTAGTAGCTGGGATTTCAGGCATGCACTATTGCACCAGACTCCTGAATATATCTTGCCACTACATTTAGATGCAGAATTGACTCAACAATAAGAAATTAAGAGGGTGTGAATAAAATAGTAATAGTGAAGAACCACTAAGAATACAGAGAAAGCACACTAAACAATACCTTTTGTTCAAATGCAATCTCTTTTAAAAGATTTTTTAAATGGATGACAATGAACTTCTGAAAAACAGACACAAATATCTTTCCTATCCTTTACCTGAATTTCAATACTTTAAATTTTATTTTAATTACAGCTTTACTGAGATACAAATTTATATACCATGCAATCTATTGTATCACATGTGTATCTATTTTATATCCAGTATGGTTATTTCAATAAAATGACACACTAACTTTTCTGAATGAGTAGAATTACTAGTTACTACTAGGGTTCAATTCCTAGCTTTGCAAAAGCAAACAAACAAACAAACAAAGTTGGCTAACGGATCATATATTCTAATATTCCTAGCATTTTTTCAGTACAAAAAACCCACATTATCCCACAAAGGGATATGCAATAGAATTATATTTTTTCATCTGGGTATGCTAAAGACAAGTCTATTTAGAAAATCCTGTTGTTTCAAATGTTGTTGAAAATAATATAAAAATACTTTAATAAAGAATGCAAAATAAAAAAAAAATAAATTATTATTGGGGGTACAAAGAGGTGTACCCTGTGTCTATGAATATAGAAGTAATTCATGAATTGACAATACTGTGAATAAATAATATAACTGATTCCACTTCAAATAATGGATTGATAGAATTGATATCTGAAAATATATAAGAAATCTTATATTGATATAGAATCATTCATTCCAATGAGTTATACATCTAATGGTAATATTAGGGTTATATTCTATCATGAAAGGTGTGTGAGATCTGCTTCAAAAGTGAGAATGGAAAAGGAAAATAATGTATTTGGAAAGAAGTCTCATGAAAAGACCAGTCAAGAAACATAGAGGAATGCATGTGTTCTGAAGTAGAAAGTGATTGAAAGTGACACAAATGCAAATAATTTTGCTAACTTGTGGATGAAATACATATCCTATGATGTGAATAAACTGAAGAAATAGTAAAGTACCAGTGTTGAATAAAAATGAACGTCAAAATGTACATCATGTCCCATAGTAATCTACTTGGATTGATGTTAAACTGGGTCAGTTACTGTAGAAATATTAGGATTTGTATGCACCATTCACTGATGTTACTTGTCAGTACTAGAAAACAAATATGTATTTCAGGTGGATGAATAATTCTGAGAATAATCTTGTGAAAAGTTTATTATAAATCCACATACATGAATATAAATGAATTTAGGGTGTGTAAAAGAAGACAGAAGTATTTCATATTTTTAAAAATTTGGAGAGTGTATATGTATATATATATATATATATATATATATATATATATATATATATATATATACACACACACACACACACACACAAACAAACACATATACACACAGAGACATTCAAATGTAGCAATATATATGCCAATTGAAATTGATGTAGAAATACATATCGTCCAAAGATCCAAAAATATTTAATTTACTGAACATGGATTTGTGTATAATGTTGTTAAATAGGAAGCTCCCCCTTAGGTTAAATTTTCAGTTCCAACAGCGTTTTGGAGGAGTGATCTCTTCTCATAATTTGTATCTGCCAAGTAAGCCACCTCACAAGAATGTACATTTGATACCAGGTAGGATTCTATATGTGCATATAAAAATGCATGTGCAGAATAGGCTACAGACAAACGGAGACAGGAATTCAAATACTTGTTAAATTTAAAAACACATGGACAACTATGTCAACAAAATATTGATTAGATTTATAACTCCTACACTATATAATGCAAAAGGCAAGTTCAACTATACACCATGCCTCCTCTGAACTTCTTGGATTTCTATTCTGTTTGGGTTATTGTTCTCCATCATATTAGGATTAGTAGTCAGATTCTAGTAGGTTATGGGTTAGTGTCAGGAATTCAGTATTTCGAATGGAAAATTGGAAAATGAATCCAATGTGTATGCAAATATGTGCTACAAAAAAATCTTCCCACTCTCATCCACAACAATGCCTTGAAATTACCTTCACCCCAATTAAGACACAATTAGAAGAGAAGAGGTAGAAAATCTGTGAGTATATATCTGTAGTGGAATATGCTCAGGAGTTCACAATTTTGGAGGTTGTGGAGCAGTTTCCAAAAGTAAGGGACAGGGTAAACACTCCACAAACATGGAGCTCTGTTGGCCAAAAGGTTTCTTGAGAAACTGCCTCTGAGGGTGGGCACTTGAAATATATGTGTTTGTCAGAAGCTTTAGCTTCCTTTCTAGTGAGACCATCAAAGCTGGGTCTGTATCTATGTGACATGAAGATCTTGGTTTCTTATTTTCCAATGATCCTGAGGCAGCAGTGCTGATTTCTCTCTTTGTATGTAAACTGTGGCCACTGGGGGCTAAGTGTCACCCCATGTGGACTCTGAAGCCATTTGTTCATCCTCCAACTTTTGTGGTGTTTCTTGCTGCTGAACTGGGACATTGGTATTTGCTTCACGAAATACAATGAGTTCAACTGGAACACAGTGCTGGAGGAAGTTCTGTCACGTGTTGTGGGTCACGTTCTGCAGGAGAATGTACCAACCAGGCTTCAATACCAGATAGCTTGTCCCCTTAACCTCAGCAACCTGATTCTTAACATTACCCTGAAACCTCTCCATATAACAAGATGCCTTTACATAGAAGGGTCTGCTGGCTGCACCATGTCAGTCACAAGCCATTTGGAAGTCAATAGCAGATCCACATGGTCCCACCACAGATATTTTATCACACACTACTGCTCTAGGTCCACTACTCAGCAGGCTCCAACTTATTGGCATCGCTGTTCTAGATAATTTTTATGAAACTCAGTCAATAAAGGCCCTGGCTAGTATACTCATGATCAGCAACAGACCATTTAAGAGTTCTCCAGTGCCACCTGTTAATGGCCTCCACAGGGCTTTGAAGAACTCATTTGACCCAAAGAATGCCTAATCTCACTTGGTGGAGGTCAGGAACCTTACAGAGGAAGGCAAGAGACTTCATCCACAATTACTGATCTTTTTGCCATTTTGGTTTTGAATGCACACATGGGATCTTTCTTTAGATCCATCAGGTGCTGAGAATCTAAGCTATAGCCTCACATAGGACCAAGAGGCTGATTCAGACGCATCCCTTTCCAAGGCAATTAAGCACAGAGCCACAGTTGATGCCCATTTATTTCCATTTGAAAACTGTTTTCTTCAGGATTCACAAAGGGATGGCCTGAGGCAAAGACTTTCCTGACATTCAGGGCAACAGAACAATAGCAAAAGGCCCAAAGCAGGGTTTATCCACTGAGACTTTCCTGGACACACTGATATTAGAGTTTTCTGAGATGCTCGCCATTCCCTTCATCTATCTTGTACATGGCCATGTCACTCAGATTGGAGGTGGTACATATCTTGGACACAAAACAATGAGCCTATTCTTGAGAGTGACCAGAATTGAGGAAGAAATCAGGAACTTAGGAAGATTGCAGGTGTTGCCCATCCATAAGGCAAGGGGCAGTCCACTCCTAAATTGGGCAGGATGAATGCTGGGAAGATTTCTACTAGACAGGACACATTGATGCATTCTTTTTTCTAAGGTCTACAACCACGAACACAGTGGGTTACAAAGACATGCAAAAAATCGCCTTGTCAAACGACTTACTAGAAGCAGTCCACTCCAAACCAAACAAACCGCCTTTCCTACCTATTCTCATAAGAAGAGACTAAACCACAAAATCACACACACACGCGCAAACGCACCTCCTTCATTCAAGTAGGTCTGTGATTATCTGGAGTGTCCTCTGACTGGTGGGCCATACTATGTTCCCCCAAAAGGCCTGTCCTGTCTCAGATCTGGTCGCGGTGAACCACTACCTGCTTTCTCAGGAAAGGCCCCTCTTCAGAGCTCTCCTGGCATTTGAAATCCTCATATCAGTAGGTACCAAGGAATACTTAGTCTATCCTTGGTTTTTCCAAACAATGGAGCCCACTGGGACTGGAACTGTGACAAGGTCTTGGTATTCTCTGTCTTCCTGGAGCCCAAGGTCAGGGAGTTTCTTCACCAAGGAAGTGAGGTAGGTCGCTTCATTCAGGAACTGAGTGAGTTTACTGCCTTTGCAACCACTTTGTCCTAACAGGTGATTGCAAGGTTCCCATGAGGTGGAGGCTGCCCCTACTTCCCGAGACAGTTTCAACAGTTAGAATGGTATATCAACCATAGGAATCCGGGAACAGCTCTCCACACAGGCCTGGTTCGGTCCCTCTTCTCTACATTAAGAAAAGAGAGGCTGATTCAGACACAATGCTTCATCCTGAGTACGTTGTTTGCCATGGAAGATGACTTTTGCTCTCTCAGGTCCTTCATAGCTTCCTATGTCTTCTCCAGGGATCGTTTCTGCTTAAAACTTTGAGGATCTCAGCATCTGGAAGATCCCCTACATTCCTGTATTGTAAGACCAACTCTGTCGCTGCTCTTCTGTAAAGTTAGATTGAGGGAACAGTGTTTGGTTAGGCTTAATAACAGGTTCGATTTGGATTAAGAATCATTCTGAGCGATGAATAATGGTATTGGGAATGTGCGATATTTACAAGAATATTTAGGTGAAATATAAGTATGAAAACAGAAATCTAGGTTAAATTTGAAGCCCAGAAGGGCATTGGGCCTTTAATTGGAATACTTAGCTTTGACTTACGTTCTGCACAGATGTCTTAAATAAATCCATATACAATGTCATAGGACCTTGTACCTTGGATGATTGAATGTCACGAGAATATCCAGTCAAAAAGCTATAGTCGGTAGGATTAGGAAAAGTGTCGGTAGGTTTAGAAAGAATAGTGATTATAGGTTTTGGAGGAAATGTTTTTAGCAATTGGGTTTCGGTTAGAAAGTGAATTTAAATGTCAGCACATGTGAAGAGTCAGTCAAAATGATAAACTGGGAAAATATTTAGGAAAGCAGAAATCAATAGAGACATTAGGATATCAGGCAAAGTATAAAGTGAGTGATAGGATTACACATTTTCAACAGGCTTGAGGTTGAATATATAATCTTAGGAGGAAACAAATATATAGTCACCAATAGGATTGACATTTGAGAGCGGTAGCAACCTGGACAGGAATATTTTTAGTAATCCATGCTCACTTTTCATTTAGGTTTTGGTACAATCATAACTGTGACCTTTGCATTTTGTTTCCAGAATATTACTGTGATAACATGTACATGTAGATCAGGTGACATGAGTATTTCTTCCACCATTTCTGGGAGCAATATTGTGAAGACGTATAAGTTAGTACTGGGGGTACAAATAGGTGTACCCTGTGTCTATGAATATAGAGATAATGCATGAATAGACCATACTGTGAATAAATAGTATTACTGGTTCCAACTTTGAATAATGGATTGAATTGATAAATGAAAATATAGAGGAAATCTTATATTGATATATATACATTCATTAAAACCAAATATACATCAAATGGTAATATTAGGGTTATGGTTCATCATGAAGAGTGTGTGAGTTTTGCTTCAAAAATGATTAAGGAAATCGAAAAAGAAACCTCATGAAAAGATCAGTCAAGAAACATGGAGTTATACATGTGTTCTGAAGCAGGAAGTGATTGAAAATGAAACAAATGCCTATTAATTTTCGAATTTCTAGATGAAATATATATTTTATGATGTGCATAAACGGAAGAAATTGCAATGTACCAGTGTTGAATAAAAATGAATTTCAAAATACACATCATGTCCCATAGAAATCTATTTGCATTGATGTTAAACTGGGTAAGTTACTGCAGAAATACAAGGATTTGTATGCACCATTCACTCAAGATAGTTCTCAGTACGAGGAAACAAATATGTTTTTAAGGTGTGTGAATATTCCTGGGAATAATCTCGTGAAAAGTTGATTAAAAATCCACATACATGAATATGAATTATTTTAGGGAGTGTATAATAAGACACATATTTCATATTTTGAAAAATCTGGAGAGTATGTATACACACACACACACAAACAGACTTTAAAAAGTAGGAATATATATGCCAATTGAAATTCACCATGAAATATATATCATCCACAGATCAGAAATATTTATTTTACTGAACATGGGTTTTTGTGTAAAGTTGTTCAACCAGGAAGCTCACCCATTGGTTGAATTTTCAGTTCCAGCATCATTTAGGAAGAGTGAACTATTCTAACAATTTGTATCTGCCAAGTGAGCCATCTCACAAGAATGTACGTGTGATTCCAGGTAGGATTCTATATGTGCATATAAAATTACATGTGCTGAATAGGCTGCAGAGAAAGGGAGTCAGGTATTCACATATTTGTTAACTTTAGAAATACATGGAGAAATATTTCAACAGAAAATTGACTAGATTTATAACTCCTACCCTATATAATGCAAAAGGCAAGTCCCACTATACAACATGCATCCTCTGAACTGCTTATATTTCTATTCTGTTTGGGTTTTTATTCTCCATCATATTAGGATTAGTAGTCAGAGTCTAGTAATGTAGTGGTTAGTGTCATGGATTCAGTATTTCTAATGGAAATTTGGAAAATGAATCCAATGTGTATGTAAATATATGCTACACAAAAATCTTCCCACTCTCATCCAGAAAAATGCCTTGACATTACCTTCGCACCAAGAAAGACACAATTAGAGGAGAAGAATTAGAAAATGTGTGAATACATATATTCAATGAAAAATCCTCAGAAGTTCACAACCTTGGAGGTGGTAGAGGAGTTTCCAAAAGTAAGGGACAGGATAAACACTCCACAACCATGGAGCTCTGCTGGCCTAAAGACTTCTTGAGAAATGCCTCTGAGTTTGGGCACTTGAAATATATGTTGTTTTCAGGAGCTTTAGCTTCTTTCTAGTGAGACCATCAAAGCTGGGTCTGCATCTATGTGACCTGGAGGACGTGGCATCTTATTTTTCAATGAACATGAGGCAGCAGTGCTGGTTTCTCTCTTTGCAGGTAAACTCTGGCCACTGGGGGCTAAGTGTCTCCCCGTTTGGACTGTGAAGCAATTTGGTCATGATCCACTTTTCGTTGTGTTTCTTGCTGCTGCACTGGGAGTTTGGTGTTTGCTTCATGAAATACAAGGAGTTTATCTGGGACACAGTGCTGGAGGGAGTTCTGTCACGTGTGGTGGGTCAGTGTCTGCAGGAGAATGCACCAACCAGGCTTCTATCCACATAGCTTTCCCCCTTGACCATAGCAACCTGATTCTGAACATTGCCCTGAAACCTCTGCATATAACAAGATGCCTTTACATATAAGGGTCTGCTGCCTGCACCATGTCAGTCACAAGGCATTTGGAATCCAATGGTAGATCCTCATGGCCGTACCACTGATGTTTTATCACACACCTGCCCACCACTGCTCTAGGTCCACTTCTCAGCAGACTCCAACTTACTGGCATCTGTGTTCTACACCTTGTTAAAGAAACCCAGTCAATCTAGGCACTCTCTGGTATACTCATGATCAGCAACAGGACATCCAAAGGTTCTCCAGTGCCACCTGGTCATGGTAATTTTAAAAATTTCATGATATTTATGTAACCATTTTCAAGGATGAAGTTGGAGGCATTGTGGGTTTCAATTATTCAGAAACCATTAAATGGTGAGGAATCTCATTTTAATGAAAGCTCTGGAGAACTCTCACAGGCAAGGCTTCCCAAATAGTGGCCAAAACGTCACTTGAAGCCAGGCCCATTGAGGTCTAAAATGTGAGGTCCATGTGTGTTTTGACTCTCAATTGTGGCTGCCAAGTCTTTCAGAATAAAATTATGTGATTCTCTGCCTGAGATTCCCAGTGAACTGTGGAAAGTCCCCCTGGGACTAGATCTCAGCTTCCAATGGCGACTCTCATGCGTTGCCTCCGAAAATCTTAACACAATTCTTCTCTGAGGTCAGTTCAAGAACTGAGTCTCTAAGGGGAATCACACCAGAATTCAACCCAGGTTGAACCAGTAATCTCTCACAATTAAAACCTAAACACTCCCACATGACCCTTATCTTCTTCCATATAGACACTCATCATAACCTCTGGCTGGAGGTTTCCATGAGGGCACAGCCCAAGACAGTGTCCAAAATAAGCTTCCTTGTCCCTCATTTGCCTAAAGTCACGTTTGCCTGGACACCCTTCCTATGAACCAGGAGTGATCAAATAGGCCTGACATTTATACTGCTCCACTTCTCCAATTTGAGGCCTACTGACTGAGGGGTTTAAATTCTTTTTGGGAATTGGACGCATGAGAAAACACAAGAACTATGGGCAAGCCACTGCAGAGCTTTGAAGAACCCATTTGACACAAAGGATCCCTATTCTTCCTTGATGGAAGTAAGTGCCCTACCAGAGGAAGGCAAGAGACTTCATCCACAATGACTCTACTTTTAGCCATTTTGGTTTTGGATGCACATATGGAATCGTTCTTTAGATCCATAAGGTGCATAGAATCTAAGCCACAGCCTCACACAGGGCCAAGAGGCTGATTCAGACACATCCCTTTCCAAAGCAATTAAGCAAAGAGCCACAGGAGATGCACATTTATTTCCAATTGAAAAGTCTTTTGTTAAGGCTTCCAAAAGTGTTGGCCTGAGGAAAACACCTTCCTGACATTCAGGGCAACAGAAAAATATGTATGCATAAGGCCCAAAGCAGGGTTTCTCCACTGAGATATTCCTGGTCACACTGCTATCTGAGTTTTCTGAGATGCTCGGCCATTCCATTCAGCTATCCAGTACATGGCCATTTCACAGACCTTGGAGGTGGTACATATGTTGGACACACAACCATGAGTCTATTCTTGAGAGTGACCAGAATTGAGTAAGAAATCAGGAACTTAGGAAGATTGCAGGTGTTGCCCATCCATAAGGCAAGCCGCAGTCCATTCATAAATTGGGCAGGATGAATGCTGGGAAGCTTTCTACTAGATAGGACACATCCATTGATGCATTCTCTTTTCTAATGTCTACAACCACTAACACAGTGGGATACACAGACATAGAAAAACTCGCATTGTCAAAGGACTTAGAAGAATCAGATAATTCCAAACCAAACAAACCTCCTTTCCTACCTATTCTGATAACAAGAGACAAAACCACAAACCCCACCCAAACTCACAAATTCAACTTCTTCCCCCAAGTAGGTCTGTGACTATCCGGAATGTCCTCTGACTTGTGGGCCATACTGTGTTCTCCCGAAATGGCCTGTCCTGCCTCAGATCTGGTCACCTTGGCCAACTCTGTGAAGTTGTCAGGAGCCAGTGTTGAGCCACTACCTGCTTTCTCAGGAAAGGCCCCTCTTCAGAGCACTCCTGGCATTTGGCCATCCTCACATCAGTAGGTACCAAGAATGACTGACTCTGTCCTTGGTAAATCCAACAAGTGAGCCCACTGGAACTGTGACTGGGACTGGCTCTGTGTGCCTGGCTACTTGGATCACAAGTTCAGAGAGTTCCATCACCAAGGAAGTTAGGAAGGTCATTTCTTCGGGAACTGAATGAGGTCACTGCCGTGGCAACCACTTTGTCCTAACACTTGCTTCCAAGGGTCCCATGAGATGGAGGCTGCCCCTAATTCCTGAGACACTTTCAATAGTTAGAATGATATACCAACCATAGGTACCCAGGAACAGCTCTCCACACAGGCCCGGTTTGCTCCATCTCCTCTACGTTAAGGATAGAGAGTCTGATTCAGACTCAACCCTTCATCCTGACCAGGTTGTTTTCCATGGAAGATTACTTTTGCTCTCTCCGGTCCTTCATAGCTGCCTACATCTTCTCCAGGGATAATTTCTGCTGTGACCTTTGAGGTTTTCAGCAGGTTGAAGATCCCCTACATTCCTGTATTGTAAGAACAAATCTGTCCCTGCTCTTCTGAATACTTAAATTGATGGAACAATGTATGGTTAGTGTTATTAACATGTTCAATTAAAACCAAAACACTACCACATGGCCCTTATATTCTTCCATATAGACACTCATCATTACCTCTGGCTGGAGGTTTCCACAAGGGGCGAAGCCCAAGACAGTGTCCAAAATAAGTTCCCTTGCCCCTCATTTGCCTAAAGTCTGGGTTTCCTGGACACCCTTCCTGTGAACCAGGATTGATCAAATAGGCCTGCCATTAATAATGCTCTTTTTCTCCTTTTTGAGGCCTACTGAACGTGAGGTATTGATTCTTTATGTGATTTGGAGTCATGTGAAACCCAAGCACCTTTTCTCGTCTTTGAAGAACTCATTAGACCCAAATGATCCCTATTCGTACTTGATGGAGGTGAGGAGCCTAACAGAGGAAGCAAGAGACTTCATCCACAATGTCTGATCTTTTTGCCATTTTGGTTTTGGATGCACACATGGGATCTTTCTTTAGATCCATCAGGTGCTGAGATTCTAAGCCACAGCCTCACACAGAGCCGAGAGGATGATTTAGACACATCCTTTTCTAAAGCAATTAATCTAAGAGCCACGGGTGATGCTCATTCATTTCCATTTGAAAGCAGTTTCTTCAGGCTTCACAAACTGGTGGTCTGAGGCAAAGACCTACCTGACATTCAGGTCAACAGAACAGTAGGTAAGCAAAAGGCACAAAGCAGGGTTTCTCTACTGAGAATTTACTGGTCACACTGATATCTGAGTTTTCTGAGATCCTCCCCATTCATTTCAGGTATCCAGTAAATGGCCATGTCACAGAGCTGGGAGGTGGTACATATCTTGGACAAAAAAAAATGAGCCTATTCTGGAGAATGGCCAGAATTCAGGAAGAAAACAGGAACTAAGGAAAATAGTAGGTGTTGCCCATTGATAAGACAAGCAACAGTCCATTCATAAATTGGGCAGGATGTGTGCTGGAATGCTTTCTACTTGTCAGGACACATGCATTGATGCATTCACTTTTCTCATATCTACAACCACCGACAAAGTGGGATACACAGACATAGAATCACTCACCATGTCAAATGACTTATTAAAAACAGTCCACTCCAAACCAAACAAACTGCCTTTCCTACCTATTCTCAGAACATGAGACAAAACCATAAACTCACATCTACACCCACAAAGGCATATCTTTTACCCACATAGGTCTGTGAGTAACCAGAGTGTCCTCAGACTGATAGGCCATACTATGTTCCCCCGAAATGGCCTGTCCTGTCTCAGATCTGGTCTCCGTTACCAACTCTCTAAAGTTTTCAGGAGCCATCGGTGAGTCACTACCTGCTTTCTCAGGAAAGACCCCCTCTTCAGAGCTTTCCTGGCATTTAGTGATCCACAAGAAAGACTGACTCTGTCCTTGGAAAATCCAAACAAGTGAACCCACTGGGAAAGGGACTGGGACTGGCTCTTGGTGCCTGGCTTCCTGGATCCCAAGTTCAGAGGGTTCCATCACCAAGGAAGTGAGGTAGGTCACTTCCTTCAGGAACTGAATGAGGTCACTGCCTTGGCAACCACTTTGTTCTAACATTTGCTTCCAATGGCTCCATGACATGGAGGCTGCCCCTACTTCCTGTGTCACATTCACAAGTTAGAATGGTATACCAACCATAGGCACCCGGGAACAGTCAGAGTCTACTAGGGTATGGCTTACTGTCAGGAATTCAGTATTTCAAATAGAAAATAGGAAAATGCATCTAATGTGTATACAAATATATGCTAGACAAAAATCTTCCCACTGTCCTCTACAACAATGCCTTGATATTTCCTTCACCACAAGTAAGACACAATTAGTGGAGAATAGTTTGAAAATCTGTGAATATATATCTGGAAAAAAAATGAATGGAGTTCACAACCTTGGAGGTGGTAGAGGAATTTCCAAATGTAAAAGAAAGGATAAACACTCCACAAACATGGAGCTCTGGTGGCCTAATAAATTTTTGAGAAACTGCCTCTGAGTTTGGGCCCTTGAAATATTTGTTGTTGTCAGGAGCTTTAGGTTCCTTTGTAGTGAGACCATCAAATCTGGGTCAGCATCTATGTGACCTGGATAACATGGTTCCTTATTTTCTATTGAACATGAGGCAGCAGTTCTGAATTCTCTCTTTGTAGGTAAACTGAGGCCACTGGGGTCTAAGTGTCTAACCGTGTGGTCTGTGAAGCCATTTGGTCATACTCGAATTTTTGTGGTGTTATTTACTGCAGTACTCTGAGTTTGGTATTGGCTTCATGAAGTACAAGGAGATAAACTGGGACACAGTCCTAGAGGGAGTACTCTCATGTGTGGTGATTGAGGGTCTGCAGGAGAATGCACCAACCAGGCTTCTATCCCAAAAAGCTTGCACCCATGTCCATAGCAACCTGATTCTGAACATTGCCATGAAACCTCTCCATATAACAAGATCCCTTTATTTGTAAGGGTCTGCTGGCTGCACCATGTCAGTCACAATCCATTTGGAAGCCAAGGGAAGATCCATGTGGCCCCACGACAGATGTTTTATCATACACCTGCCAACCACTGCTCTAGGCCCACTACTCAGCAGGCTCCAACTTTCTGGCATCTCTGTTCTACAACATTTTCATGAAACCCAGTCAATCAGGGCACTGTCTGGTATACTCGTGATCAGCAACAGACATCCAAAGATTCTCTAGTGCCACCTGTTCATAGGAATATCAAAAATTTTATGGTGTTTACCTAGCCAATTTTCAAGGATGAAGTTGGAGGCACTGTGGGTTTCAATTCATTCAGGAACCATGAAATAGTGAGGAAGCTCATTTCAATGAAAGCTCGGGACAACTCTCACACTCAAGGCTTCCCAAGGAGTGGCCAAAAGGTCACATGAAACCAGGCCCATTGAGGTTTACAATTGAGGTCCATGTGTGTTTTGACTCTCAACTATGGCTGCTAAGTCGTTCTGAATAAAGTCATGTGATATCCTGGCTGAGAATCCCAGTGCTCTTTGGAAAGCCAACCTGGGCCTAGATCTCAGTCTCCAAGGGCAACTCTCATGTGTGGCCTCCTAAATTCCAAACACAATTCATGCCAATACGTTGCTGAGATCTGTTCCAGAACTCAGTCTCTAAAGGGAATCACACAAGAGTTAAAGCCCAGGTTGACCCTGGAATCTTTCCAACCGTAACACAAATGACCACAATTAAACCAAAACACTCCAACATGGCCCTCATCTTCTTCCATATAGACAGTCATAATAAACTCTGGTTGGAGGTTTCCATGAGGGGCGCAGCCCAAGACAGTGTTCAAAATAAGCTCACTTGCCACTCATTTGCCTAAAGTCAGGGTGGCATGGAAACCCTTCCTGTGAACGAGGGGTGATCAAATAGGCCTGCCATTAATACTGCTCTACTTCTCCAATTTGAGGCCTACTCTCTGTGGGGTATAGATTCTTTATGAGAATTGGGGTCATGAGAAAACCCAAGCACCTATGGGCTACCCTCTGAAGGGATTTGAAGAACCCATTTGAGTGAACCAAGGAGTTGGATCAAAAGAATTTAGATATAGGGTTTTGGTTAGAGAGTGAATGTAAATTTCAGCATATGTGAAGAGTCAGCCACAGTGATGAACTGGGGAAAATGTGTAGGAAAGCAGATATCAATAGAGATATTAGGAAATCAGGCAAAGTACAAAGAGAGTGATAGGATAAGACATTTTTAACAGGGTTGAGTTTGAATATACAATCTTAGGAAGAAACAAATATGTAGTCACCAATAGGAATGATATTCGAGATCATTAGTGAATCAGGACATGGATGTTGTTAGTAATACATGCTCACTTTCAATATAGGCTTTGGTACAATCATAAGTGTGACACTTGCATTTTTTGTCAGGAATATTACTGTGATGAAATGCATATGTATATCAGGTGACTAGAATATTTCTTCCACCATTTTTGAAAGCAATATTTTAAAGGCTTATAAATTAGTATTGGGGATACAAATAGGTATACCCTGGGTCTATGAATATAGAGATGATTCTTTAATAGACCATACTGTGAATAAATAATATAACTGGTTCAAAATTTAAATAATGGATTGAATTGATATCTGAAAATATACAAGAAATCTTACATTGATATACATACATTCATTCCGAACAGTTATACATCTAATGATAATATTAGTGTTACGGTTTATTATGAAGAGTGTGTGAGTTTTGTTTCAAAAGTGATTATGGAAATCGAAAATAATGTGTTTGGAAAGAATCTCATGAAAAGAACAGTCAAGAAACATGGAGGAATACATGTCTTCTCAAGTAGGAAGTGATTGAAATTGAACCAAATGCCTATAAATTTGTAAAATTGTGGATGAAATGATATATCCTATATTGCCCATAAACTGCAGAAATAGTAATGTACCAGTGTTGAATAAAAATGAACTTCAAAATACACATTATGTCCCATAGGTGTCTACTTGCATTGATGTTAAACTGGGTGAGTCACTGTAGAAATATTAGGATTTCTTAGCACCATTTCCTGAAGTTAGTTTTCAGTACTAGGAAACAAATATGTATTTCAGTGGATGTATATTTCTAAGAATAATCTTGTGAAAAATTGATTATATATCTCCATACAGGAACATGAATGAATTTAGGCAGTGTATAGTAAGACACTTATATTTCATATTTTGAAAATCTGGAGACTATATATATATAGACACAAACACACGCACATTATAATGTAGCAATATATATGCCAATTGAAATTCATCATGAAAAATAACTCATCTGCATATCAAAAAATATTCATTATACTGAACATGGATTATGTATAATGTTGTTCATCTAGGAAGGTCACCCATGGGTTGAATTTTTAGTTCCAACAGCCTTTAGGAGAAGTGATCTCTTCTCACAATTTGTATCTGCCAAGTCAGCCACCTCACAAGAATGTACGTGTGAAACCAGGTAGGATTCTATTTGTGCATATAAAAATACATGTGCTTAATAGGCTAAAGAGAAAGAGAGACAGAAATTCACATATTTCTTAACTTTAAAAACACATGGAGAATTATTTCAACAAATAATTGACTAGATTTATAACTCCTACCTTATATCATGCAAAAGGCAAGTACAACTACACACCATGCCTCTTCTGAACTGCTTGTATTTCTATTCTGTTTTGGTTATTTTTCTCATCATATTAGTATTAGTAGTCAGAGTCTATAAGGGTATGGGCTAGTGTCAAGGATTCAGTATTTCGAATGAAAAATTGAAAAATGAATCCAATGTGTATGCAAATATGTGCTACAAAAAAATCTTCCTTCTCTCATATAGAACAATGACTTGACATTACCATTGCCCCAAGTAAGTCACAATTAGAGGAGAAGAGTTAGAAAATCTGTAAATATATATCTGCAATGAAAATGCTCAGGAGTGCACAACCTTGGAGGTGGTAGAGGAGTTTCCAAAAGTAAGTGACATGGGAAATACTCCACAGACATGAAGATCTGCTGGCCTAAACACTTCTTGAGAAACTGCCTTTGAGGTTGGGCACTTGAAATATATGTTGTTTTCAGGAGCTTTCGCTTCCTTTATAGTGAGACCATCTAAGCTGGGTCTGCATCTATGTGACCTGGAGGACATGGCATCTTATTTTCCAATGAACATGAGGCAGCAATGCTGAATTCTCTCTCTGTAGGTAAACTATTGCCACTGGGGGCTAAGTGTCTCCCCGTGTGGACTGTGAAACCATTTGGTCATCTTCCACTTTTCGTGGTGTTTCTTGCTGCTGCACTGGTAGTTTGGTATTGGCATCACGAAATACAAGGAGTTCAACTGGAACACAGTGCTGGAGGGAGTTCTGTCACGTGTGGTACGTGTACCCTGGTCTACAGTAGAATTCACCAACCAGGCTTCTTTACCACATAGCTTGCCCCCTTGATCATAGCAACCTGATTCTAAACATTACTCTGAAACTTCTCCATATAACAAGATGCCTTTATATACAATGGTCTGATGGCTGCACCATGTCTGTCTCAAGACAATTGAAAGTCAATGGCAGATCCACATGGCCCCACCACAGATGTTTTATCACACACCTTCCCACCACTGCTCTAGGCCCACTATTCTGCAGTATCCAACTTTCTGGCATCTCTGTTCTAAACATTTTCATGAAGCCCAGTCAATCAAGGCACTGTCTGGTATACTCATGATCAGCAAAAGTACATCAAAAGGTTCTCCAGTGCCATCTGGTCATGAAAATTTCTAAACATTCATGGTATTGATCTAGACAAATTTCAAGGATGAAGGTGGAGGCACTGTGGGTTTCAATTCATTCAGGGACCATTAAATGTTGAGGAAGCTCATTTCAATGAAAGATCTGGAGAACACTCACAGGCAAGGCTTCCCAAAGAGTGGCCAAAAGGTCACATGAAGCCAGGCCCATTGAGGTCTACAATGTGAGGTCCATGTGTGTTTTGACTCTCAACTATGGGTGCCAAGTCTTTCAGAATAAAATCATGTGATATCCTAGCTGAGATTCTCAGTACTCTTGGGAAAGCCACCCTGGGCCTAGATCTCAGTTTCAAAGGGCGACTCTCATGTGTGGCCTCCTGAAATCGCAACACAATTCATGGCAATACTTATCTGAGGTCAGTTCCAGAACTCATTCTCTAAGGGGAATCACACCAGTGTTCAAGCCCAGTTGGACCCAGTCATCTCTTCCATCTGCCACACAAATGACCACAATTAAAACCAAAACACTCCCACATTGTCCTCATCTTCTTCCACATAGACACTCCTCATAACCTCTCGCTGGAGTTTTTCATGAGGGGCACAGCCCAAGACAGTGGCCCAAATAAGCTTTCTTGCCCCTCATTTGCCTAAAGTCAGGGTGGCCTGGACACCCTTCCTGTGAACCAGGAGTGATTAAATAGGCCTGCCATTAATACTGCTCCACTTCTCCACTTTGAGGCCTTCTTACTGTGGGGTTTAGTTTCTTCTTTTTAAAAAAAAATTGAAATTTAATTGGAAAGTTAAAAAAAAATGTATTGCAGAATATTAAATTTCTTATGCAAAAGCCTTTATCTTGTTTGTGAGGGAAACCTTGATGCCTTGCCAATCTGGTTATATGGAGACACTGAAAATTTTCTGTTACATACTACATGGATGAATGGCTACAGCACATCGGTTTTTCAAACTGAAAGGCAGATAACAGCAAGTAAGATAAAAAATAAAAGCCAATTTTATTAAAAAATAAAGTTGTAAAATGTCTCAAATATTGGAAATTAAATTCCTATTTTTTCTTTTTTTTGGTTGTTCAAAAGCTCATGCTATATCATCTTTCATACATTTGACTCATTTGGGTTATGAACTCCCATTTTTACCCCAATACAAATCGCAGAATCACATCAGTTACACATTAACGTTTTTACATAATGGCATATTAGTGATTGTTGTATTCTGCTACCTTTCCTAACCCCTACTATCCCCCTCCCCTCCCCAACCATCTACCCTCTATACCTCATCTGCTATTGTTCAATTCTCTCCCTTGTTTCCCCCCCCTTTCCCCTCACAACCTCTTATATGGAATTTTGTGTAACATTTAGTGTCTCCTACCATTTCCATATGCTTTCCATTCTCTCTCCCTTTCTCTCCCCCCACTCATCTCCATTTAGTGTTAATATTTTCCTCATGCTCTTCTTCCCTGTTCTGTTCTTATTTGCTCTCTTTATATCAACGAAAACATTTGGCATTTGTTTTTTAAGGATTGGCTAGCTTTGCTTAGCATTATATGTTCTAATGCCATCCATTTCCCTTCAAATTCAATGATTTTTGTCATTTTTTAATGCTGCATAATACTCCATTGTGTATAGATGCCCCTTTTTTTATCCATTCGCCTATTGAAGGTCATCTAGTTTGGTTCCACAGTTTAGCTATTATGAATTGTGCCGCTATGATCAGTGATGTGGCAGTATCCCTACAGTGCGCTCTTTTAAGATCCTCAGGGAATAGTCCGAGAAGTGAGATAGCTGGGTCAAATGGTGGATCCTTTCCCTGCTTTCCCAGGTATCTCCATACTGCTTTCCAAATTGGCCTCAACATTTTGCAGTCCCACCAGCAGTGTACAAGTGTACCCTTTTCCCCACATCCTCGCCAACACTTATTGTTGTTTGATTTCATAATGGCTGCCAATCTTCCTGGAGTGAGATGGTATCTTAGGGTGGTTTTGACTTGAATTTCCCTAACTGCTAGAGATGGTGGGCATTTTTTCATGTTCTTGTTGATGGATTGTATGTCCTCCTCTGTGAAGTTTCTGTTCAGGTCCTTGGCCCATTTGTGGATTGGTTTATTTGTTATCTTATTGTTTAATTTTTGAGTTCTTTGTATATTCTAGATATTAGGGCTCTATCTGAAGTGTGAGGGGTAAAAATTTGTTCCCAAGATGTAGGCTCTCTATTTACCTCTCTTATTGTTTCTCTTGTTTCGAAAAAACTTTTTAGTTTAAGTAAGTCCCATTTGTTGATTCTTGTTATTAACTCTTGTGCTATGGCTGTCCTATTAAAAAATTTGGAGCCCAACCCCACAGTATGTACATCGTAGCCAAATTTTTCTTCTATTAGATGCAGTGTCTCTGATTTTATATCTTGCTCCTTGATCCATTTAGAGTTAACTTTTGTGCATGGCGAGAGAAAGGGATTCATTTTCATTTTGTTGCATATGGATTTCCAATTTTCCCTGGACCACTTGCTGAAGATGCTATCCTTCCTCCATTGCATGCTTTTAGGCCCTTTTTCAAATATAAGAAAGTTGTACTTTTGTGGATTGGTTTCTGTGTCCTCTATTCTGTACCATTGGTCCAGCTGACTTTTGTGATACCAGTACCACGCTGGTTTTGTTACTATTGTTTTGTAGTACAGTTTGAACTCTGTTATCGCTATACATCCTGATTCACACTTCCTGCTTAGAATTGCTATTGCTATTCTGTGTCTATTGTTTTTCCATATGAAATTCATGATTGCTTTATATATTTCTACAAGAAATGCCATTGGGATTTTGATTGGCATTGCATTAAACCTGTAGAGAACTTTGGGTAATATCGCAATTTTGATGATGTTAGTTCTGCCTATACATGAACAGGGTACATTTTTCCATCTTCTAACATCTTCTTCTATCTCTTTCTTTAGAGTTGTGTAACTTTCATTGTATAAATCTTTCACCTCTTTTTTTAGGTTGATTCCCAAGTATCTTATTTTCTATGAGGATATTGTGAATGGAGTGGTTTTCCTCATTTCAATTTCAGAAGTTTTGTTGCTGATATACAGGAATGCCTTTGATTTTTTCTTGTTGATTTTATATACTGGCACTTTGCTGAATTCATTTATTAACTCTAGCAGTTTCTTTGCATACCCTTTAGGGTTTGTTAAATATATTATCATGTCATCCTGAAATAGCGAATATTTAAGTTCTTCTTTTTCTATTTTTATGCCTTTAATTTCTTTTGTCTGTCTAATTGCTCTGGCTAGTATTTCAAGAACTAAACTGAATAGAAGTGGTGATAGAGGGCATCTCTGTCTTGTTCCAGATTTTAGAGGGAATGCCTTCAGTTTTTCTCCATTTAGGATGATGCTAGCCTGAGGTTTAGCATATATAGCTTTTACCATGTTGAGGTAAGTTCTTGTTATCCCTAATTTTTATAGTGTTTTGAACATAAAGGAATGCTGTACTTTGTCAAACGCTTTATCTACATCTATCGAGATGATCATATGGTTTTTGTCTTTAAGTCTATTGATGTGGTGGATTACATTTATTGATTTCCATAAATTGATCCAGGCTTGCATCCCAGGGATGAATCCTACTTGATCATGAAGCACAATTATTTTGATATGCTTTTGTATTCAATTCACCATGATTTTATTGAGAATTTTTGCATCCAAGTTTATTAGAGGTATTGGTCTGTAGTTTTCTTTCTTTGAAGTGTCTTTGTCTGGTTTTGGAATCAGGGTGATGTTGGCCTCATAGAATGAATTTGGAGGAACTCCTTCTTTTTCTATTTTTTGAAATTGCTTGAAAAGTATTGGTATTAATTCTTCTTTGAGGGTTTTGTAGAACTCCACTGAATACCTATCCGTTCCAGGTCTCTTTTTGGTTGGTTGTCTTTTGATGGTTTCTTATTTTTCTTCCTTTGTTATTGGTCTATTTAAATTGTGGGTGTCTTCCTGACTCAATCTGGGCAGATCATATGACTTAAGAAATTTATCGATATCTTCTTTATCTTCTATTTTATTGGAATATAGGGTTTCAAAATACTTTCTAATTAACTTCTGTGTTTCTGTAGTGTGTGTTGTGATATTTCCATCTTTATTCCATATGTTAGTAATTTGAGTTCTCTCTCTTCTTCTCTTCGTTAGCATGGCTAAGGGCCTGTCGAACATATTTATTTTTTCAAAGAACCAACTCTTATTTATTTCAATTTTTACAATGTAGATTTTTTGTTTCAATTTCATTGATTTCTCCTCTAATTTCAATTATTTCTTGTCTTCTACTACATTTGATGTTGTTTTGCTCTTCCTTTTCTAGGTTTTTGAGGTGTAGTGTGAGTTCATTTATTTGTTGTTGTTTTTTTTTCTTTTTTTGAGGAAAGAATTACAAGAAATGAATTTCCCTCTTAAAACGGCTTTCATTGTGTCCCATACAATCCGGTATGTTGTGTCTCTATTGTCATTTGTCTCTAAGAATTTTTTTATCTCCTCCTTTATGTCTTCTGTAACCCACTGATCATTCAGTAACATATTGTGCATTTTCCATGTGATGTAGAATTTTTCCTTCCTTTTTTTTTCATTGATTTAAAGTTTCAATCCATTATCATCAGATATGGTGCATGGTATTTTCTCCATACCTTTATATTTACTAAGAGTTTCCCTATTGCATAATATATGGTCTATATTGGAGTAGGATCAATGTGCTGCTGAGAAGAACGTGTATCCACTTGATGATGGTTGATATATTTTATATATGTTGGTTACGTCTAGGTTATTGATTGTGCTATTGAGTTCTATAGTATCTTTATTCAGCTTTTGTCTGGAGGAAGGCAAGAGACTTCATCCACTATGACTGCCCTTTTTGCCACTTTAGTTTTGGATGCACACATGGGATCTTTCTTTAGATCCATCAGGTGCTGAGAATCTAAGCCACAGGCTCACACAGGGCCTAGATGCAGATTCAGAAACATCCCTTTCCAAAGCAATTAAGCAAAGAGCCACAGGTGATGCCCATTTATTTCCATTTGAAAACTGTTTTCTTCAGTCTTCACAAAGGGGTTGCCGGAGGCAAAGACCTTCCTGACATTCAGGGCAACAGACAGGGAAGCAAAAGGCCCAAAGCAGGGTTTCTCCACTGAGACTTTCTTGGTCACACTGATATCTGAGTTTTCTGAGGTACTCGCCATTCCCTTCAGCTATCCAGTACATTGCCATGTCACAGTGCTTGGGGTGGTACATATCTTGGACACAAAACCATGAGCGTATTCTAGAGAGTGGCCAGAATTCAGGAAGAAAACAGGAACTTAGGAAGATGGCGAGTGTTGCCCATTTATAAGGCAAGCTGCAGTTCATTCATAAATTGCACAGGATGAATGCTGGGAAGCTTTCTAGTAGACTGGACAAATCCCTTGATGCATTTTCTTTTCTAATGTCTACAACCACGGACACAATGGGATATATAGACACAGAAACACTCGCCTTGTCAAATGACTTACTAGAATCAGTCCACTCCAAAACTAACAAACCACCTTTCCTACCTATTCTGAGAACAGGAGACAAAACAACAAACCCACAACCACACCCACAAAGGCACCTCCTTCCCCCAGTAGGTCTCTGACTATCCAGAGTGTCCTCTGACTGGTGGGCCATGATATATTCCCCCATATTGGGGTGTCCTGTCTCTGATCTGGTCTCCGTGGCCAACTCTGTGATGCTGTCAGAAGCCAGCGATGAGCCACTACCTGCTTTCTCAGGAAAGGCCCCTCTTCAGATCTTCCTGACATTTGGCCAACCTCACATCAGTATGTACCAAGAAAGACTGACTCTGTCCTTGGTAAATCCAAACAAGTTTGACCACTGGGACTTGCACTGGGACTGGCTTTGGGTGCCTGGCTTCCTGGATCCCATGTTCAGAGAGTTTCATCACCAAGGAAGTAAGTTGAGTTCATTTCCTTCAGGAACTGAATGAGGTCACTACCCTGGCAACCACATATTCCTAACAGTTCCTTCCGAGGGTCCCATCAGATGGAGGCTGCACCTACTTGCTCTGACATTTTCACAAGTTAGAATGGTATATCAACCATAGGCACCCGGGATCAACTCTCCACACAGGCCTGGTTTGGTCCATCTTCACTACATTAAGAAAAGAGAGGCTGATTCAGACACATCCTTTCATCATGACCAGGATGTTTTCCATGTAAGATGACTTTTGCTCTCTCAGGTTCCTCATAGCTGCCTACATCTTCTCCAGGGATTATTTCTGCATGGACTTTTGATGTTGTCAGCTGGTGGAAGATCCCCTACCTTCCTGTATTGTAAGACCAACTCTGTTCCTGCTCTTCTGTAAATGAGATTGAGGGAACAGTGTATGGTTAGGGTTAATAGCATGTTCGATTTGGGTTAGGAATAATTATGCTGGATGAATAATGGTATTGGGAACCTGTGATATTTATAAGAATATAGACGTGAAATATATGTATGAGAACAGAGATCTAGGAAAGATTTGAAGCCCAGATAGGAATTGAAACCACGATTGGTATACTTAGCTTGAATTATGTTCTGCACCGAGGTCTCAGATAAATCGATATACAATGGCATAGGACCGTGTACCTCGGATGTTTGAATGTAGAAGAGAACATGCAGTCAAAAAGGGATAGTCTGTAGGATTAGGAAGATAGTCAGTAGGTTTAGGAAGAATAGTGAGTATAGGAGTTGGACCAAAAGTTCTTTAGCAATAGGGTTTCAGATAGAGAGTGAATGTAAATGTCAGCACATTTGAAGTTACAGTCACAATGATGAACTGGGGACAATATGTAGAAAAGCAGATATCAATAGGGACATTAAGAAATCAGGCATAGTATAAAGTGAGTGATAGGATTAGATATTTTCAAAAGGCTTGAGGTTGAATATATAATCTTAGGAAAAAACAAATATGTAGTAACAAAGAGGATTGACATTTGAGAGCATTACTCAACCTGGACAGATGTTTTTAATAATCCATGCTCACTTTCCATTTAGGCTTTGGTATAATCATAAGTGTGACCTTTGCATTTTGTGTCCAGAATACTACTGTGATAAATGTGTATGTAGATCAGGTGACATGAGTCTTTCTTCCACCATTATGGGGAGCAATATCCTGAAAACTTATAAATTAGTACTGGGGATACGAAAAGGTGTACCCTGTGTTGATGATTATTCAGATGATGCATGAATAGACCATATTGTGAATAAAGTATATAACTGGTTCCAACTTTAAATAATGGATTGAATTTGCATCTGAAAAAAAATATATGAAATCTTATATTGATATACATACATTCATTCCAACCTGTTATCTATCTAATGGTAATATTAGGGTTACAGTTTATCATGAAGAGTGAGTTTTGCTTGAACAATGATAATGGAATCGAAAATAATGTGTTTAGAATGAAGTCAAGTGAAAAGACCAGTAGAGAAATATGGAGGAATACATGTGTTCTGAAATAGTAACTAATTGAAAGTGAACCAAATGCCTATAAATTTGTGAAGTTGTGAATGAAAAAAATATATCCTATGATGTACATAAACTGAAGAAATTTTAATGTACCAGTGTTTAATAAAAATGAACTTCAAAATACACATCATGTCCCATAGAAATCTATTTGCATTGATGTTAAACTGGGTCAGTTACAGTAGAAATATTAGGATTTGTAAGCACCATTCACTGAACTTAGTTTTCAGTAGTAGGAAACCAATATGTATTTCAGGTGGTTGAGTATTTCTTAGAATAATCTTGTGTAAAGTTGATTATACACCCAAATACATGAATACGAATGAATTTAGGGAGTGTATAATAAGATACATATATTTCATATTTTGGAAATTCTGGAGAATATATATATATATATATATATATATATATATATATATATATATATATATATATATATACACACACAAATACACACACAAACACACACACACAAATTAATATGTAGAAATATATATGCCAATTGAACTTCATCATAAAATATAATTCATCCACATATCCAAAAATATTCATTTTACTTAACATGGATTTATGTATAATGTTTTTTACTAGGAAGCTCACCCATAGGTTGAATTTTCAGTTCAATCAGTATTTAGGGGGAGTCATCTCTTTTCACAATTTTTATATTCCAATGTCAGTGAGCTCACAAGAATGTACGTGGGATACCAGGTAGGATAGTATATGTGCATAAAAAATACATGTGCTGAATAGGATACAGAGAAAGGGAGACAGGAATTTACATATGTGATAACTTTAAAAACTCATGAAGAAATATTATAATAAAAAGTTGACTAGATTTAAAACACATACTCTTGATAAAGCAGAAGGCAAATACAAGTATACACCATGCTTCCTATGAAAGGACTGTATTTCTATTCAGTTAGGTTTCTTTTTCTCCATCATATTAGGATTAGTAGTCAGATTCTAGTAGGGTATGGGTTGGTGTCAGGGATTCAGTATTTCAAATGGAAAATAGAAAAATTAATCTAATGTTTATGCAAACATGTACTACAGGAACAACTTCCCACTCTCTTCCAGAACAATGGCTTGACATAACCATCACTCCAAGTAAGACACAATTAGAGGAGAGGAGTTAGAAAATCTGTGAATACATATGAGAAATGTAAAATGCTCAGAAGTTCACAACACTGGAAGTAGAAGAACAGTTTCCAAAAGTAAGGGAGAGGGTAAACACTTCACAAACATGGAGCTCTGCTGGCCTAAAGACTTCTTGAGAAACTTCCTCTGTGGTTGGGCACATGAAATATTTGTAATTGTCAGGAAATTTAGTTTCGTTTGTAGTGACACCATGAAATCTGGGTCTGCATCTATGTGACCTGGAGGACATGGTTCCTTATTTTCTAATGAAAATGAGGCAGCAGTTCTGAATTCTCTCTTTGTAGGTAAACTGTGGCCACTGGGAGCTAAGTGTCTTCCCGTGTGGTCTGTGAAGCCATTTGGTCATGCTCCAATTTTCAGGGTGTTTCTTACTCCTGAACTGGGAGTTTCATATTAGATTCATGAAATACAAGGAGTTCAACTGGGACACAATGATAGAGGGAGTTCTGTCACGTGTGGTTTGTCATGGTCGACAAGAGAATGTACGAACCAGGCTTTAATCCCACATAGCTTTCCCACTTGACTATAGCAACCTGATTCTGAACATTGCCCTGAAACCTCTCCATATAAAAAGATGCCTTTACATATAAGGGTCGGCTGCCTGCACCATGTCAGTCGCAAGTCTTTTGGAAGCCAATGGAAGATCCAGGTGATCCTACCAAAAATATTTATTTACACACCTACAGTCCACTGCTCTATGCCCACTACTCAGCAGGCTCCAACTTACTGGCATCTCTGTTCTACAACATTTTCACGAAACCCAGTCAATCAAGGCACAGGTTGGTACCATCATGATCAGCAACAGGACATTCAAAGTTTATCCAGTGCCACCTGGTCATGGAAATTTCAAAAATTTCATGGTATTTATCTAGCCATTTTTCAAGGATGTAGTTGGAGGCACTGTGGGTTTCAATTAATTCAGGAACCATTAAATGGTGAGGAAGCTCATTTCAATGAAAGCTCTGGAGATCACTCACGGGGAAGGCTTCCCAAAGAGTGGCCAAAAGGTCACATGAATCCAGGCCCATTGAGGTATACAAAGTGAGATCCATGTGTGTTTGTATTCTCAACTAAGGGTCCCAAGTCTTTAAGAATTAAATCATGTGATATCCTGGCTCAGAATCCCCGAGCACTGTGGAAAGCCATCCTGGGCCTAGATCTCAGATTACAAGGGTGATTCTCATGCGTGACCTCCTAAAATTCCAACATTATTTTTTGCAATACTTCTCTGAGGTCAGTTCCAGAACTCAGTCTCTAAGGGTAATCACACCAGAGTTCAAGCTCCGGTGGACACAGTCATCTCTTCCAACTACCACACAATTGACCACAATTAAAACCAAAACACTCCCATATGGCCCTCATCTCCTTCCATATAGACACTCATCATAACCTCTGGCTGGAGGTTTCCATGAGGGGTGCAGACCAAGACAGTATCCACAATAATCTACCTTGCCCCTCATTTGCCTAAAGTCAGGGTGGCCTGGACACGCTTCCTGTTAACCAGGAGTGATCAAATAGGCCTGATGTTAATACTGTTCTGCTTGTCCAATTTGAGGCCTACTGACTGTCAGATATTGATTCTTTATGTGAATTGGAGTCATGAGAAAACCCAAGCACCTATGGGCTAGCCTCTGCAGGTTTTGAAGAACTCGTTTGACCCAAAGGATTCCTATTCTCACTTGATGGAGGTCAGGAACCTTACAGAGGAAGGCGAGAGACTTCATGCCAATGACTGCTCTTTTGGCCATTTTGGTTTTGAATGCACGCATGGGAAATTTCTTTAGATCCCTCAGGTGCGGAGAATCTAAGCCACTGCCTCATACAGAGCCAAGGGGCTGATTCAGACACATCCCTTTTCAAAGCAGTTAAGGAAAGAGCCACATGTATGCCCAATAATTTCCATTTGAAAACTGTTTTCTTCAGGCTTCACAAAAGGGTGGCCTGAGTCAAAGACCTTCCTGAAATTCAGGAAAACAGAACAATAGGTAAGCAAATGGTCCAAAGCAGGGTTGCTCCACTGAGAATTTCCTGGTCACACTGATACTTGAGTTTTCTGAGATGCTTGCCATTTCTTTCAGCTATCCAGTACATGGCCAGTCACAGAGCTTGAAGGTGGTACATATCGTGAACAAAAAACCATGGTCCTATTCTGTAGAGTGGCCAGAATTCAGAAAGAAAACAGGAACTTAGGAATATAGCAGGTGTTGCGCATCAATAGGGCAAGCTACAGTCCATTCATAAATGGGGCAATTTGAATGCTGAGAAGCTTTCTACTAGACAGGACACATCCATTGATGCATTCTCTTTTCTAATGCATACAACCACGGACACAGTGAAATACTGAGACATAGAAACACTCGCCATGTCAAAAGACTTACTAGAAACACTAAACTTCAATCCAAACAAACCGACTTTAATACCTATTCTAGGAAAATGAGACAAAACCACAAACCCACAAAGGCACCTCCTTCCCCCAAGTAGGTCTGTGACTATCCAGAGTGTCCTCTGACTTGTGGGCCATAATATGTTCCCCCAAATTGGCCTGTCCTGTCTCAGATCTGGTCTCCTTGGCCAACTCTGTGAAGTTCTCAGTAGCCAGCGGTGAGCCACTACCTGCTTTCTCAGGAAAAGCCCCGCTTCAGAGATTTCCTCTCATTTGGCCTTCCTCACATCTGTAGGTACCAACAAAGACTGACTCTGTCCTTGCTGAATCCAAACAAGTGAGACCACTGGGACTGGGACAGGGACTGGCTCTGGGTGCCTGGCTTCCTGGATCCCAAATTCAGAGAGTTTCATCACCAAGGAAGTTAAGTGAGGTCCCTTCCTTCAGAAATTGAATGAGGTCACTGTCTTGGCAACCACTTTGTCCTAACTGTTGCTTTCAAGGGTCCCATGATATGGAGGCTGCCCCTACTTTCTGTGACACTTTCACAAGTCAGAATGGTATATCAACAATAGGCACCCAGGAATAGATCTCCACACAGGCCTAGTTTGGTCCAACTTCTCTACGTTAAGAAGAGAAGCTGATTCATACACAACCTTTTATCCTGACCAGGTTGTTTGCCATGGAAGATGACTTTTGGTCTCTCAGGTCCTTCATAGCTGCCTACCTCTTCTCCAGGGATCATTTCTGCATGGACCTTTGAGGTTCTCAGCAGGTGGAAGATTCCCTACATTTCAGTATTGTAAGATCAACTCTTTCCCTGCTCTTCTTAAAGTTAGATTGAGGGAACAGTGTATGGTTATGGTTAATAACATGTTCGGTTTGGGTTAGAAATCATTCTGCTGGATGAATAATGGTATTGGGAACTTGCTATGTGTATAAGAATATATAGGTGAAATATATGTATGAAAACAGAAATCTAAGTATGATTTGAAGTCCAGAAGGGCATTGGGCTCTTGATTTGGATATGCAGCTTTGAATTACGTTCTGCAGAGGTGTCTCAATTAAATCGATATACAATGCCATAGGACCTTGTACCTTGGATGAATTAATGTAGAAGGAACATCTAGTCGAAAAGGGATAGTCCGTAGTGAAAGGTTAATAAAATAGGTACTTGTCACTTCCTGTTTTTCTGTATGCTTAACAAAACACTGTTGAAATCTTGAGAAATGTTTGCTAATCTTGTTTCCAGAATGTTCTGTTCCCAACTGCCAAACTGCAGAATGTACTCCCTCACTCAGTGTCATGCAAACCGCCCACATGCCCTCACCCATTAGTAAACTTCCCTCTCTTCCCTCTCCAAGGAAAGTATATAAGCTGTGCTTAAGGTGTTCTCAGGGCTCTCTGCTCTATTTAAGTGAGTTCTGAGCCACAGCATGCTGAACCCCAAATAAACCCATTGCTGTTGCATGAGACAGACTCTTGGTGGTCTCTTCCTTCGACACTCGCCCGACCTTTACATATTGAGGTTCCACCGAGTTCTGGCAGTGGCAGACGAGAGACCCCAATGGGCTCCTCTCCGAGCAAGTAAGGCGCCTCTTTCTGGTTTCAGGTTTCATGTTAGGGCTTGGCAAAATCTCTGGCGATGAAGAGCCTGAGCTCCCTCCGAAGGTGGCTGAGAGACGTGTCACGGAGACACAATGCACCTCCCTGAGGGACGCCACAGAAAACTCGGGAAATTAAGGAACAATAGTCTCCTCAACTCAGTGATATTTTGTTTCAGATTCGGTATTGTCATCCCATCGGGTTTTGCCGGCTACTCATTCCTGGTTTCAGTGTTTGACGTCCATTGCCTGTGTTTATGGTCTTGTCTTATCTGTGTCATGTCTCCTTGCTTTTGCTGTTTGTGTACCTTTCATTATGGGACAGAGCAGTTCAATGCCTCTGTCCCTGACCCTTGATCACTGGAACAAAGTCCGCTTAAGAGCTCAGAATCTTTCTTGTTTTAGTAAAATGCTGGACCTGGCAGAATCTCTGTGCCTCAGAATTGCCCACCTTTGAATTCGGATGGCCCCTAGAAGGATCTTTCTACTTCGCACTAATTTAAAAATTCAGAGATATTATCTCAGCCGGGGACACATAGCCATCTGGATCAACAGCCATATATCTTAACTTGGCAGAACATCTGCAAATCTCCTCCTCCATGGGTGAAGCCTTTCCTTGCCCCTGCCTCTGCTCCTACTCCTTCCCCCATGATCTCTCAAACCCTCTCAACCTCCTCCTCCTCCACCCCCTGTTCTCCCCGAGTCACAGATTTGACTCTACTGGACTCTTCTTCCCTTACTAATCCCCTGCCCTTGTCCCCTAACCCACAACACACTCAAATGGATTTCCCTGCTGCTGACTCAGCCTCTTTACCATTGGAGGAAGCTAAGCCGGTAATAGGGTCTGATAATGGACCGGTGTTCATGGCCCAGGTAAGTCAGGGGTTAGCCAGGAACCAGGGAATTAATTGGAAGTTATATTGTGCTTATAGATACCCGAGTTCAGGACAGGCAGATAGAATAAATTGAACCATTAAAGAGACCTTAAGAAAATTAAACTTAGAGAACAGCATAAAAGATTGGACTATGCTCCTGCCTTATGCAATGTTTCATGCAAGAAATACTCCCTCTGTTTCTTTGAGTAACCTTAGCCCCTGTGAAATTCTCTATTGTTGCCCTCCTGCAGTAAGGGACCTAAGCCCGACTCAAAGACCTAACCATTCCATCCACACCCCCTTGCTTGACAGACTTAAAGCTCTAAAAAGAACTCAGTGATACCTGTGTAAACAGCTGGCCACTGCCTATCAAACTGGGGACAAAGGGACTCCACATCGATATCAAGTAAGAGACTTCATCTACGTAAGACGACATCAGGTATCATGCTTGAAACCCCGCTGGAAAGGACCATAGCCGGTGCTACTTATAACACCTCCAGTGGTAAAGGTAGACGGAATCAATTTCTGGATCCATGCCTCTCATCTCAAGCCTGCGCCCTGTCCAGACTCTGGCTGGAAACTGGAAAAGACTGGTAAAACCTTCAAATTGCGTATTCGCCATGTGGATAAGCCTGTGGACTCTCTCCTTGGCCACAAGTAGTCCTAAGCCACATCAGCCCATTCAGCAGTGATGGCTGATCACAAATCCTACTGGAAAAGAAGTATAATCTATCTCGCATACAGCCCCCTGAGGGACCTGGTGGCCATCACTCCTCCCAGACATTTGTCAGCTGGCTATAGGTCTTACCTATTGGGATATCCCTGATGAAGAGGATACCACTAAAATTCCATTAAATTACTTCTGTACCATAGATAATGGAAACAAACATTATGGATGAAGGGACATGCAAGCCAGATGCAGGTTGGCTAGCCTAGATTACTATGTTTGCCGGGCAGACTCTCAAAGCCACAGTCACGGCTGTGTGGGGGGAAAGCCGACTTCTTCTGTAAGTCATGGGGATGTGAGCAAACAGGGGCTGCCTGATGGAACTCAAACTCCTCATCAAATTCAGTACACATCATTGGCCATATTACCAATTAGGTAAGAAGAACCGATGGCCCCCAGAGGGGTCTCTAGATCCTCAAATTCTGCGTGACCTTTTCCCTCCTTCACTCACATCCTGAACTATGCTTCTCCAATAGATCCTCACCCTCAGCCTTCTGCTCCAGACACTCTGCTGTCACTCCCACCTCAGCAACCTGATTTCTCCCCTCCAATTACTAGATCAAAAACCCAAACCTCTGCCGGTTCTCAGACCATTGCCTCCTTGCTGAGGCAGCAGTTACTGAAGTACCCCTCCACCCACTCACTCCTCTCTTGTCCTGTCAGTGCCCGCACCGGGTCCCGCCAGGTCTTCTTACCAGCTAAACCAAAGCTCAAACCAGCTGAGGAGAGCCCTCAGTCCCCTATCTAAGATGTAATAAAAATGGCCTTTAAAGTTGGTTTGTCATCACTGAAAACAGTTTACTAATAATTAAACGTCCCTCATATGCGTTTTGAGATACTCACTCCCATCATCCTCTCTGCTCTACCTGTTCTACTGCTCAAGTTTTTGTTGCTAGGAAAATCTCAAACCCGTTTCCCATTATTCTTTTACATCTCTCCTTCCTCATTCTCAGATCCACGGAGCTGATCTCAGCCCACCTTCCCCGTCTTCCCCCTCTGCACTAGGCCCACAAAAAAGTCTTAACTGACCTTCTCCAGAAGTCTTCACCATGGCTGACTTTAGGACTTTCAGCAAAAGAGTCCCTATAAAAGAGTTCAATGTAGATAAACTTCCTCTTTTCGTGTTGCCCTGTTCTACTTGGCCAGTGGCTAAAAAAATCAGCACTTCTCAGGTAGACACCCTTTTACTAGTTTTTCACAAAATATGTGAACAAGGCCTCTGTCCTTGAGCTGGGGATTCACAGAGATGGCTACATTTCTAAGATAAAGAAGTTACCAACTGAGCTCCATGGTAACAGCTGGCAGGGGTAAAATAAGAAAGGGAAGAAAAAGCTCTCCCCCTCCCAGGTGTCCTTTAAAAGGTAACTTGCCCAGAACAGGGGAAAAACAGGAACAAATACTGCGTTTTTGAACTTCTGCAGACTGTGAGCTTCTGAGCACCTTCCCTTACATGTTGGGTACAAAATTCTGAAACTACCTAAACTTGAGTTTCAGGGGATTAATTGATTACAACAGAAGCAATGCCCTCTGTATCCGGTTGCAACCAAATAGGACTGTTTCCCTGTCTTTAGTGCTATTTTAGGTGCCTTGCCTTGTCCGTCCTTACAAGAGAATAATTCTATATACTTAAACCTTGTTTATGTTTTCATGAAATGGTCAACAGATGTGATTAATCGTGTAATGGTGCAGATGTTTCCCAGAGTGCTCTATTATGAAGCAGGTTCATTTGAAGATCAAATAGGGGGACATACAACCAGGTTCCACTGGGAGCATATATCCCTCACTTTAGCCATCATATTAGGAATAGGATTTGCTGCACGGGTGGGCCAAGGAACCACTGCCCTTGTCCATGTGACACAATAAATGACCCAATTAGAAGCAGCAATAAACCAAAACTAAGATATTAGAAACCACCATCAGAGCTTTGCATGAAACTTTAACCTCTCTCTCTCTGGAGTTGTTTTACAGAACAGTTGAGGTTTGGACCTCCTCTTCATTAAAGAAGGGGGCCTTTGTGCTGCATTGAGGGAAGAATGTTGTTTTTATGCCGAACATACTGGAGTTGTAATAAAATCTATGAGTAAATTAAAAAGACACATTAAAGAGCATCAACAAGAGAGAGAGAGACCCAAAAAGGGTTGTTTGAGTCTTGGTTCACACAGTGCCCCTGGTTAACTACGTTTTTATCAACCCTGGCCGGTCCAATAATAATCCTCATATTATTGATAACTATAAAACCCTGTTTTCTCAACCGTGTAATTTCTTTTCTCCAGGCTAAAATTGGACGAGTTAAACTTATGGTAATACCCCACTAGGAGTCATAGAATGTGAAACCCCCCAATGATAATTTTTATGATTAAAAGTAGCCAGAAAAAGAAGTGAGGAATGAAAGGTTAATAAAATAAGTACTTGTCACTTCCTGTATTTCCCTATGCTTAACAAAAAACTGTTGAAATCTTGAGAAATGCTTGCAAAACTTGTTCCCAAAATGTGCTGTCCCCAACTGCCAAACTACAGAATGTACTCCCTCACCCAGTTGCATGCAAACTGCCCACTCGTCGTGACCCATCAATAAACTTCCCTCCCTGCCTTCTCCAGGGAAAGTATACAAACTCTACTTAAGCTATTCTCAGGGCTATCTGCTCTATTAAAGTGAGCTCTGAGCCCCAGCATGCTGGAAACCCAATAAACCTTTTGCTGTATCATGAGTACTCTGTTGGTCGTCTCCTTCTCCGAAGCTTGC